>NW_022594682.1:0-547 GCF_004348235.1 Phoca vitulina
GAGGGGTTAGGGTCAGAGGGAGAAGCAGACCCCCTGCCGAGCAGGGAGCCCGATGCGGGACTCGATCCAGGGACTCCAGGATCATGACCTGAGCCGAAGGCAGTCGCTTAACCAACTGAGCCACCCAGGCGCCCCCCTGTGACTTTTAACTAAAATTATTCTAAAGTATATAAAATCATGATTTCTTGAACATATGATTGAGTGGAATTCTATCAGTGGAGGTACTGAGTGGGTCTTCATGCATTCCAGCAAGTACTTTAGCGAACCGAAGGTAACCTGGACACAACCAGGTAAGTGATACTGAACATCTCAGTTCTTTGAGGATGTAAAAAGTACCAACCTGAAAAACTCATCCCAGTATCATATTAAATAAAAAAAAAACAAAAAAACAGATTAGAAGACAGAATGCACAGTGTGAGGTCTTTCCTTTTTAAACAATTTTTCCCTGAGATACGTATGTGCAGAGGACGTTTCAGAAGACTACAGACCTAGGCCAACGGATTAACATTGATTTTTCTCTCTGGGTAGTTGGAAGATTGTGTTTTTC
>NW_022594682.1:647-1194 GCF_004348235.1 Phoca vitulina
GAGGGGTTAGGGTCAGAGGGAGAAGCAGACCCCCTGCCGAGCAGGGAGCCCGATGCGGGACTCGATCCAGGGACTCCAGGATCATGACCTGAGCCGAAGGCAGTCGCTTAACCAACTGAGCCACCCAGGCGCCCCCCTGTGACTTTTAACTAAAATTATTCTAAAGTATATAAAATCATGATTTCTTGAACATATGATTGAGTGGAATTCTATCAGTGGAGGTACTGAGTGGGTCTTCATGCATTCCAGCAAGTACTTTAGCGAACCGAAGGTAACCTGGACACAACCAGGTAAGTGATACTGAACATCTCAGTTCTTTGAGGATGTAAAAAGTACCAACCTGAAAAACTCATCCCAGTATCATATTAAATAAAAAAAAAACAAAAAAACAGATTAGAAGACAGAATGCACAGTGTGAGGTCTTTCCTTTTTAAACAATTTTTCCCTGAGATACGTATGTGCAGAGGACGTTTCAGAAGACTACAGACCTAGGCCAACGGATTAACATTGATTTTTCTCTCTGGGTAGTTGGAAGATTGTGTTTTTC
>NW_022594683.1:0-425 GCF_004348235.1 Phoca vitulina
CACACACACACACCCCACATACGCAATAGCACGTGCACAATCACACATACACACCACATACGCAATAGCACGTGCACAATCACACACACACACACCACATACGCAATAGCACGTGCTATTGCGTATGTGGGATGTGCGTGTGTGATTGTGCACGTGCTATTGCGTATGTGGTGTGTGTGTGTGTGTGATTGTGCACGTGCTATTGCGTATGTGGGGTGTGTGTGTGTGATTGTGCACGTGCTATTGCGTATGTGGGGTGTGTGTGTGTGATTGTGCGCGTGCTATTGCGTGTGTGGGGTGTGTGTGTGTGATTGTGCACGTGCTATTGCGTATGTGGTGTGTGTGTGTGTGATTGTGCACGTGCTATTGCGTATGTGAGGTGTGTGTGTGTGATTGTGCACGTGCTATTGCATATGTGGGTTGTG
>NW_022594683.1:525-1193 GCF_004348235.1 Phoca vitulina
GTATGTGGTGTGTGTGTGTGTGATTGTGCACGTGCACAATCACACATACACACCACATACGCAATAGCACGTGCACAATCACACACACACACACCACATACACAATAGCACGTGCACAATCACACACGCACATCCCACATACGCAATAGCACGCGCACAATCACACACACACACCCCACCTACACAATAGCACGTGCACAATCACACACACACACCACATACGCAATAGCACGTGCACAATCACACACACACACACCCCACATACGCAATAGCACGTGCACAATCACACATACACACCACATACGCAATAGCACGTGCACAATCACACACACACACACCACATACGCAATAGCACGTGCTATTGCGTATGTGGGATGTGCGTGTGTGATTGTGCACGTGCTATTGCGTATGTGGTGTGTGTGTGTGTGTGATTGTGCACGTGCTATTGCGTATGTGGGGTGTGTGTGTGTGATTGTGCACGTGCTATTGCGTATGTGGGGTGTGTGTGTGTGATTGTGCGCGTGCTATTGCGTGTGTGGGGTGTGTGTGTGTGATTGTGCACGTGCTATTGCGTATGTGGTGTGTGTGTGTGTGATTGTGCACGTGCTATTGCGTATGTGAGGTGTGTGTGTGTGATTGTGCACGTGCTATTGCATATGTGGGTTGTG
>NW_022594684.1:0-95 GCF_004348235.1 Phoca vitulina
TTGGACAGCCACATGCAGAAGAATGAAACTGAACCATTTCCTTACACTACACACAAAAACAGACTCCAAATGGTTGAAAGACCTCAATGTGAGAC
>NW_022594684.1:195-1192 GCF_004348235.1 Phoca vitulina
CACCCAAAGAACAAATGATCCAATCAAGAAATGGGCAGAAGACATGTGAGATGGCATAGGCCTGCAGGCCCCTTGCGAGCCAGGGTCATTTGAGGACTGCAGTGAGATTTAGGAAAGCCAGGAAAACCTGAGCCAGGAGGAGAAAACATTCTCTTCCCCTTATCTCATGTTGCAAGTTCTGAATGCCTGGATCAGCAGGAAGTGGCTCTTGCCTATATTAGAAGTATTCTTTTATAAGAACGTGCTGTTCCCAGAGGAAGGGTGGCCGAGATAGTTCCGTGCTTCGGCAAACAAAAAACAGGATGTAGTTTGTTCTTATATCTTGCGTGTCTTTCTTCAAGGATGTTGGCATGATCTTATTATCAGCTAAAAGTACACATTGTCATGCTTATCTGATTGCTGCAAGTATATAATGGTGTGAAGAATAAACGACAGCATGCAGTTGCAAGTGCTGCCTTTGCTCTGCATCCCCTGTGTCCTGGTTCTTTCACGACCCTTACCCAGGGACCCCAACGCACTAGACGTTGACAGACATGAATAGACATTTTTCCAAAGAAGACATCCAAATGGCCAACAGACACATGAAAAAGTGCTCAATATCGCTTGGCATCAGGGAAATCCAAATCAAAACCTCAATGAGATACCACCTCACACCAGTCAGAATGGCTAAAAGTAACAAGTCAGTAAATGACAGATGTTGGCAGGGATGTGGAGAAAGGGGAACCATCCTACACTGTTTTTGGGAATGGAAGCTGGTGCAGCCACTCTGGAAAACAGTATGGAGGTTCCTCAAAAAGTTGAAAATAGAGCTATCCTACGATCCAGCAATTCCACTACTGGGTTTACTCCAACGATACAAATGTAGGGTTCGAAAGGGCTACGTGCATCCCGATGTTTATAGCAGCAATGTCCACAATAGCCAAACTTTGGAAAGAGCCAATATGTACATTGACAAATGAATGGATAAAGAAGATGTGGTATATATATATATATATAT
>NW_022594685.1:0-1191 GCF_004348235.1 Phoca vitulina
TTCCTCGCTACACAATGGCGACAACAGTCAGCTCCTCTGGTCATGACAGGCACATACTAAGTGGCTTGGGCAATATGAGCTCCCATGCCTCCAAACCATTGGCTTTCCTCTGCAAATTGTGGCTCATCTAGAGAAGTACTCGGCTACTATTTCACCTCTGCTATGTCACACGGAAACTAGCAAAAGATTCCAGAATATCCTAACAAGATGACAGGTCTTCCCCAAGCTCACACAGAGATCCAGCATGAGGCAAAGCAATGCATGAGGAGGGACTGAAGTTACACAGACAGATACGTTTTCTCTCCAGCTGTGTGGGTTTTCCCTCACAACCCCACAAAAATCTCTGCTTCCAACCTTTAAGATACTTCTTCACTTAAGAAATGGTTTTCTTAAGTTTTTGTCCATACTTTATAAAGTTTAATAAGATGTTATACATCAGATACAGCTCAATAAAACTGGAAACAAAATTTAAAAACCAAAACTAAGCAAACTTTAATAAGGTAGGCTACTTTGAAAATTATCCTAGTTTTATTTATTTTTTGATATGTATTTATTTGAGAGGGGGAAAGAGAGAGCGTGAGCGGGGCAGGGGCTGAGGAAGAGGGAGAGGGAGAGGGAGAAGCCCAAGCCGATTCCCCGCTGAGCACGGAGCCCAAAGTTGGCTCCATGTGGGGCTGGATCTCACAACCATGAGATCGTGATCTGAGCCGAAATCAAGAGTCAGACGCTCAACTGAGGGGCCCCGAAATGTATCCTAGGCTTCAAGACGTAACCACTGATCCCAAAATGTTAGCTATTAAACTAGGCCACGCATTATAACTTTAGCCCACTGATGAGCAGTATTTTAAAATGTGTACCCAAAGTACACGGGAAAGTATCACTCTTTCTAAGTTATTTCTTAGAACTCTGGTCTCTATGTTTTTTGGTTTTTCTTTTTTTTTTAAGATTTTATTTATTTACACGACAGAGAGAGACACAGCGAGAGAGGGAACAGAAGCAGGCGGAGTGGGAGAGGGAGAAGCAGGCATCCCGCTGAGCAGGGAGCCCGATGTAGGGCTGATCCCAGCACCCTGGGATGATGACCTGAGCCGAAGGCAGACGCTTAACCGACTGAGCCACCCAGGTGCCCCTGGTTTCTACGTAATTTTCTCAACTCTGAATTTTTCTGGGAAGTCTTTCACATTTTTTCTT
>NW_022594686.1:0-1189 GCF_004348235.1 Phoca vitulina
CAGCTTTTCAAGGATGTGAATATATACAGTCTTGTGAGTCCACAATTGTAAACCCTGATGACTTCCAGAACAGGAGCTCTAGGGTGTCCTCTGGGCCACAGCATCAAAACTTGTGGCTTTAAAGCTATGGATAAGCTCCTTTCTGGGACGTATCAGCAAACTGTGGCAAGGCCAAGGGAGGATGTTCATATGGTATCTTCCTCCTCATGTTCCCTGGGAGCTCCTCTGTAACTTCTAGTTGTGTGACACCCCTGAAGCCTGCCCCTCAGACTAAAGCTCCAGGACAAGAAAATAGGCCTCTTCCACAAAGACTGGGGGCATGTTTCAGTCTGCTGTGTGTGCAGTGCCCTGGGGAAGATAGCCTGTCAAGCACTCTCTCTTTATTTCAGACCCTGCAATCCTTCCTGGCCACCAGAGCCAGGTGCCCAAGAGGCATCTCCTGTGTGGGCTGCATGTGCCTGCTGGCTGTGGCAGAACAGGCCACGCTGTGGTGCACGGGGACAGGGTGTGCAGTCAGCCTAGCTGGGATGGCCAGCTACAGCTGGGATGTGCCAAGTAAGGTCCTCCCACAGGAGTTAGTGGGCTGGGAGTGTGGGGCTTGCAAAAATGGTGCCCAGAAGCACTGTCACCCACAAGACAGGAGAATGCAAAAATGGTGCTTGCCAGCACCTTCGTCCCTATAGAGAGTCCCTACGACTTCCTGCCTCTCTGGTAGAAGCTTTAAGATTAACAAATGGGGGGGCGGAGAAAGATGGCGGAGGAGTAGGAGACCTGGATTTCGTCTCCTCTCAGGAATTCAGCTGGATAGGGATCAAACCATTCTGAACACCTACAAACTCAACAGGAGATCGAAGAAAAGAATAGCAACAACTCTCTGAACAGAAAAGCGACCACTTTCTGGAAGGTAGGACGTGCGGAGAAGTGAATCCGAGGCGATATTCGGGAGGATAGACGGCGGGGGAGGGGCCTCCGTCGGCCGCTTCTGGCAAGTGATAGAGCCACGGAGCACAAAATCGGAACTTTTAGAAGTCTGCTCCGCTGAGGGACGTCACTCTGGTGGCGAAGTGGGGGGTGGAACCCTCGCGGGACAGTGTGGTCTCAGGACCCTCGGGGTCACAGAAAGACCGGGGGTGCCTGAGTGCGGCAGAGCTCCCAGGTATCGGAGCAGGGAAGCCGGCTGCAGAGACGG
>NW_022594687.1:0-1189 GCF_004348235.1 Phoca vitulina
TCAACAAATGGTGTCGGCAAAATTGGACAGCCACATGCAGAAGAATGAAACTGGATCACTTTCTTACACCATACACAAAAATAAATTCAAAGTGGATGAAAGACCTGAATCTGAGACAGGAAACCATCAAAATCCTAGAGGAGAACACAGGCAGAAACCTCTTTGACCTCAGCTGGAGCAAGTCCTTACTAGACACATGACCAGTGGCAAGGGAAACAAAGCAAAAATGAACTATTGGGACTTCATCAAGATCAAAAGGTTCTGCACAGCGAAGGAAAAAATCCACAAAACTAAAAGGCAACCTATGGAATGTGAGAAGATATTTGCAAATGACATATCTGATAAAGGGTTAGTATCCAAAATCTAGAAAGAACTTATCAAACTCAACACCCAAAGAATAAATAATCCAGTTAAGAAATGGGCAGAACACATGAATAGACACCTTTCCAAAGAAGACATCCAGATGGCTATCAGATACATGAAAAGATGCTCAATATCGCTCATCATCAGGGAAATACAAATCCAATCACAATGAGATACCACCTCACACCTGTCAGAATGGCTAAAATCAACACCCCAGGAAGCAACAGCTGTTGGCAAAGATGTGGAGAAGAGGGAAGCCTCTTACACTGTTGGTGGAAATGCAAACTGGTGCTGCCACTCTGGAAAACAGTATGGAGTTTCCTCAGAAAGTCAAAAATAGAACTACCCTACAACCCAGCAATTGCACTACTAGGTATTTACTCAAAGGATGTAAAAATACAGATTTGAGGGGGTACATGCACCCCCATGCTTATAGCAGCACTATCAACACTAGCCAAACTATGGAAAGAGCCTAAATGTCCATCAACTAATGAATGGATAAAGAAGATGTGGTATGTATATATTTGCAATGACATGGATGGAGCTAGAGTCTGTTGTGCTAAGCGAAATACATCAGTCAGGGAAAGACATATACCATATGATTTCACTCATGTGAGATTTAAGAAACAAAATAGACGAACATATTGGAGGGGAGGGGAGAAAGAGAAACAAACCATAAAAGACTCTTAAAGATAGAGAACAAACTGAGGGTTGATGGAGGGAGGTGGGTGGGGAATGGGCTAGATGGGTGATGGGTATTAAGGAGGACACTTGTTATGATGAGCACTGGGTATTATATATAAGTGATGAATCACTGAATTCTACT
>NW_022594688.1:0-1188 GCF_004348235.1 Phoca vitulina
TGTTCTATAGGGGCGCCTGGGTGGCTCAGTTGTTAAGCGTCTGCCTTCGGCTCAGGTCATGATCCCAGGGTCCTGGGATCGAGCCCCGCATCGGGCTCCCTGCTCAGCGGGAAGCCTGCTTCTCCCTCTCCCACTCTCCCTGCTTGTGTTCCCTCTCTTGCTGTGTATCTCTTTGTCAAATAAATCAATAAAATCTTTAAAAAAAATTTTTCTGTTATATAAAAGGATTTACCTATATGTGAAAATCATAAGTAAAAAAGCAAGATTGATAGCCAGTAGGTAGAATGTAATTCCAATTTTATAAAATAATATATGTACATAGAAAACTAAGAGAAGGATATATATTCAAATGTTAACAGTGAGTAGTAATGGTGGGATTATGAGTGAAAAGAATTTTCTTTGGCCTTTTTCTTAGTTTTTCAAAGTTTTCTATATCTAACAGAGTTTTATTATTAGAAAGGTTGAATAAATAATATTTATATTTAAAAATAATTAAAAGGAGGCTTCCCTTTACAGAAAATATGGAAATCGCTTTATAGAGGAATGCCACCTAATTAATATGTAAGGAATGACAGGTTGAAAAGCACCATTTTGCATCCTCCATTTTCATAATTGATTCAGGAAAGAATCATTAATGCATGCTTAAAATCATTGGGTGAAAGTTGATCGGAGAATAAGATATTCAGCGAGTCTCAAATCATTACCCCACAGATTCCTTATGAAGTATAAAGGAGAAAATGTGCCTTTACGATGGAGAGAAATGGTAGTACTTTGTTAACCAAAGGACCCAAATTAATAGCTCCCAAAGCGGGACAACACAATGTTTCCCCCAAGATGAGGAAATGAGAAATATGCACCATCTATGAAGTATTTTTGTCAAAAATGTTGATCCCGAGACTCTAGAATGTGGGGCAGTTTACAAGACAGCCGTCCTCTATTCTTTGGAACTGTCTGTGCCATGAAAAACAGAAAAGTTGGCGGAACTTGTTTTAGATGGAAAAAAACTCACAAGCCGTTAGAACCAATTAAATGCACAAACCTTGAGTGAATTCTGGATTTAGAAAAGCTAACAAATTTTGAGTAGAAAGGGAAAAATATAAATACGGGCCAGATATTAGATAATATTAAAGGATTATTATTATTTTAAAGATTTTATTTATTTATTTGAGAGAGAGAACAAGAGAGAGA
>NW_022594689.1:0-1188 GCF_004348235.1 Phoca vitulina
GCCTGATCACATTCTCTCCCTTTTTTCTTTCTTTCTTTTTTTTTTTTTAATCCTCTTCTTTCTTTTTTCAAACAACTTATCAAATCCTTTTTTAAAATTTTTTATAGTTTCCATCTTTACAGTCATATTCCATCCCTTCATCATATCAACCCTTATTTTTGTACATATATAAGTTTTTCTTTCTTTAAAATTTTGGGAGGGACTTTCTTTTAACAGACCAAAATACACCCAAAATCTAGTGTGTGGCACTGATCTATAATCCAGCCTGATCATATTTGATCACATTCTGTTTTTGTTTTGTTTTGTTTTGTTCTGCTTTTGTTTGTTTTTATCTTTATCTTTTTCTTTTTTCTTTTTTTCTTTCCTTTTCTTTTTTCTCTCTTTCCCTTTCTTTTCCCACTGCTTCAGGTCTTTTCTGATTTGTTTAGAGTATATTTTCTGGGGACGTTGTTACCCTGCTAGCATTTTGTTCTCTCATTAATCTATTCTCCTCTGCACAAAATGACAAGACGGAAAAAATCACCTCAACAAAAAGAACAAGAGGTAGTACCGACTGCCAGGGACCTACTCAATACGGACATTAGTACGATGTCAGATCTAGAGTTCAGAATCATCACTTTAAAGATACTAGCTGGGCTTGAAAAAAACATGGAAGTTATTAGAGAAACCCTTTCTGGAGAAGTAAAAGAACTAAAATCTAACCAAGTAGAAATCAAAAAGGCTATCAATGAGGTGCAATCAAATATGGGGGCGCTAACTGCTAGGATAAATGAGGCAGAAGAAAGAATCAGTGAGATAGAAGACCAAATGATGGAAAATAAAGAAGCTGAGAAAAAGAGAGATAAACAACTACTGGATCACGAGGGCAGAATTCGAGAGATAAACGATACCATAAGACGAAACAACATTAGAATAATTGGGATCCCAGAAGAAGAAGAAAGAGAGAGAGGGGCAGAAGGTATAATGGAGCAAATTATAGCAGAGAACTTCCCTAATTTGGGGAAGGAAACAGGCATCAAAATCCAGGAAGCACAGAGAACCCCTCTCAAAATCAATAAAAATAGGTCAACACCCCGACATCTAATAGTAAAACTTACGAGTCTCAGAGACAAAGAGAAAATCCTGAAAGCAGCTCGGGAGAAGAGATATGTAACCTACAATGGTAGAAACATTAGATTGGCAACAGAC
>NW_022594690.1:0-513 GCF_004348235.1 Phoca vitulina
CATGCACCCACGGGGCAACGCTCTTAGCCCCATAACGATGATGTGATTTGTGAGCTGTCTTCTGTACCGGCTTGCCTCTACCTCGATTTTATGAAATGGGACCAGTCCGGTTGCTCTCACCCAAAGTACACCCTAAACTGCTTCCTCCCACAGAGAGGTCGTCGCAAGCTAAAACACTGTTTTGGACACTGTTGTTTCTTTGAGTTAGAACCCTAGCGATTAGACTTGAATGCAAATGGAGGGCCTCAGTGCTAGGTAAATCAAACACACGGGGAGCCATGTTCTGCCTTTTGCTGGGGTCTGAGTCTCACACGTATAGAGGTTCGGAATCCCTTGCAGTGCTCTCACGCACGCACACAACAAAATGCTTCCACCCTCAGGAGCGGCACTTTTCGCTGAAGCTTGGATTCTCTACCGAGTTTTTCCTTCGAGGTAGGTGGCTGACTTTCAGCCTACCCGCACCCCAGGGGCAACGCTACTAGTCCCATAAGCATGATGTGATTTGGGAGCTGC
>NW_022594690.1:613-1188 GCF_004348235.1 Phoca vitulina
TAGCCCCATAACCATGATGGGATTTGTGCGCTGCCTTCGTACCGGCCTGTGTCTACCCCGATTTTAGGAAATGGAGCCAGTCCCGTGGCTCTCAACGAAAGCACACACTAAACTGCTTCCTCCCACAGAGAGGTCGTCGGAAGCTAAAACACTGTCTCTTTACACTGTTCTTTCTTCGAGTTAGAACCCTAGCAATTAGACTTCAGTGCAAATGGAGGTCCTCAGTGCTAGCTAAGTCATACACACGGGGAGCCTTGTTCTAACTTTGCTGGGGTCTGACTCTCGCTCGTCTATAGCTTTGGACTCCCTTGCAGTGCTCTCACACACGCACACAACAAAATGCTTCCACCCTCAGGAGCGGCTGTTTTCGCAGAAGCACGGATTCTCTACCGAGTTTACCCTTCGTGTTAGGTGGCTGATTTTCACCCTGCATGCACCCCCGGGGCAACGCTACTAGCCCCATAACCATGATGTGATTTGTGAGCTGCATTCTGTACCGGCCTGTCTCTACCCCAATTTTATGAAACAGAACCCATCCCCAGGCTCTCACCCACAGAACACCCTAAAATGCTTCC
>NW_022594691.1:0-1187 GCF_004348235.1 Phoca vitulina
CTGAATTGATTTGGTGGCAAAGCCTGACCCAAAGTGGCATGAGGCTGCTTGGAGTCTTCATGACTCTTCGTGTAATTATTCACAGATTTTGCTACAGAAAGCTGCATGGGAAGAGTGAGCGCAGCAGGCCTGAGACTGCTCCCCCTTAAAAAGGCCTCTGCATGATTGGCTCCTGACTGGCATCTGGAAGCTCGCATTTTGGGAGGGTTGCCACCATCCCTGACTCATAAGAGTGGCTTACTATGCTAAGCTGTTCATAGAAACAATGTGGCTTATGCTGAAAACCTGTTTCTCCTTCTGGGAGTCTTGAATTTTGGTCTGTGCAAGGTGGAGGGTGTTTATGTGTCGAGTCCCCAGTAAAAACCCTGGGCGCTGAATCTCCAATGAGCGTCTGTGGTAGACGCCATGTCACATGTGTTGTCACAATATGTAGCTGGAGAGATCAAGTGCATCCTGTGTGACCCCCCTGGGAGAAGGCTCTGGAAGCTTATGCCTGGTTTCCTCTGGACTTTGTCCCTTGAGCTTTTTATCCTTGCTGATTCTGCTTTGTGTCCTTTTGTTATAATAAACCATAGCTATGAGCATGACTATATACTGACTTCTGCGAGTCCTTCTAGCCAACCACCAGGTCGGGGGATGGTCTTGGGAACCTCTGACAATGAAGTGAATGTGACTGATTGTAGGGCACTACTCCAGAATTCACTGGGATTGTTACATAGCATACGCTATGTGCCCCGTATAACTTATCTAATATTTCCAAAGTTCTGATTTCTGTTTTTTTTTTTCTCTAAAGTGTTTATGATCTGTGATTTTGGATAAAAGTTTGTGTAACTGTATCCACAAACACACATATGGTAAAATATAAATAGTTTCTATGTATAGCTCATCGGGAAGTTCTTATGAACTACTGATCTTTGGCAGGTAGGATCAATCATGATGCCTTAGACTAAGATGATAATGATGGAAGGTGCTAGTAATAATAATAATAATAATAATAATAATAATAGCTAACATGTCTTGAGTTCTCATGCCCAGCATCAGACACTATTTACAACCTTTACAATAACTCAGCAAAGTAGGTATTATTAGTATTCCCCTCTTTGTTGTTGTTGAAAATAAACTATGTCTCAAAGAGGTTGCGCCATGTGACCAACAACGTGAAGTTCACAAGGGTGGGAGACAGGGAC
>NW_022594692.1:0-1187 GCF_004348235.1 Phoca vitulina
CCCCTGACACTGGACATTTGTGCCTCCATGTCTACCAGTCACCTGTCCAGAGGTCCCCAGCTTTTATGTGTACTTTCTGACCTTCTCCATTCTAGCATCAGGTGAGAGAATTCACTTCCTTCCCTTCTTCATTATAACACTAAGCCTGAGGATTGTTTTTAGATTTCTATCCCTACAACAACCAAAGATGTAGACATCAGGACCTGTATTTGTCATGTCCTACAGCCTAAGGACAACGTACAAGTTGTCTTAGGGGAAGTCCGTTGTTACTTCTGATGTTAATATAATATGAGGGGTAAATGCATTCTGCCATCCATTTTTCAATCAAGCTGCACAATTAGACTTTGTTACTCTTTAAAAAGAATGCCAAGGGACACCTGGGTGGCTCAGTTGGTTAAGCGTCACCTTCGGGTCATGATCCCAGGGTCCTGATATCCAGTCCTGCATCAGGCTCCCTGCTTAGTGGGGAGTCTGCTTTTCCCTCTGCCTGCCGCTCCCCCTGCTTGTGCACTTGCTCTCTCTCTCTCTCTCAGACGAATATAAATAAAAACCTTAAAAAAAAAAAAAAAGAATGCCAGTAGTAAAAGTTCAATAAAGAAGGACAGCTGGGTGGCTCAGTGGATTAAATGTCTGCCTTTGGATCATGTCATGATCTCGGGGTCATGAGATAGAGTCCCACCTTGGGCTCCCTGCTCAGCAAGGAGTCTGCTCTTCCCTCTCCCTCTTCCCCTCCCCCCTGCTTCTACTCTCTCTCTTTCTCTCACCCTCTCTCTCTTTCTCTCTCAAATAAATAAAATCTTTTTTAAAAAGATCAATAAAGAAAAAAAATGATAAACTGATTAAATATTAAATATTTATTATATTTATATTTATTATATTCTGCAACATTAGGGGCACATAATAATATATAAAAATCTGAATGTTATAAATATTTACATAAATAAATAGTTAATAGATAAATAGACATCACCATGGTCATCTGTAAGCACTATGCTTGTAGGTAGAGTTGACATGTCCCTTAATACTTCTGGAAACACCTGACAAATTGATTCTGTCGTGTCACCAGGAAGGCAGAAATGAGAGTCTTTGACACGGCAGAACAAAGGAAACTGTGATAGTCAGAGGGAATCATCTCCATGGTGAACCGGGTCTCACTTCTTGCTCCTTAATCTTTTTTGCAAGGTTGT
>NW_022594693.1:0-95 GCF_004348235.1 Phoca vitulina
GTAACTGTGCATCACGTTGGTGCCGCACATTCTTCTTAGGACTCAGGTGAGCCTCAGACCCTGTATTTCTGCCCCACTTTGCCACTTCAGCACCT
>NW_022594693.1:195-1186 GCF_004348235.1 Phoca vitulina
AGGGTCTCATAGCCTTTTTGCCTTTTGCCTCCAGGTCTCAGGGAAGAGGTCCCATGACCACCCAGTGGTTCACCGTTTATGGCAAAGCAGAGCAGAAAGCCTGCACTTAGACTCACTGTTCGACCAGGTTTCAGGCTCCTATGCCTAGTAACTGTGCATCACGTTGGTGCCGCACATTCTTCTTAGGACTCAGGGGAGCCTCAGACCCTGTATTTCTGCCCCACTTTGCCACTTCAGCACCTTTATTCCAGGCACATCCCCACAGTAACGGACTTCTCAAAGTTCAGGTTTTGCTCTCTGCTGCTATAATACATTGTCGGTAGCTTCAGGAGGCACGCTCTTTCCCTGCTGTCATCCCCACACTTGTATCACCCCCAAGACAAATCTGCACACCTCCTGCATTCCAAAAGGTGGTTGATTTTCTATTTGTAGACCTGCAGTTTTTGTTCTCTCAGACCTCTGACTGATTTCTTGGTTGCTCAGAATGACTTGATATCTACCTAGCTGTGTTCCAGGGTTGAGACAAGTGTAGGGACCCTTACTCCTACTCCATCACACTTCCTCCCTCCCTCATTTACTTATAGCAAAGAGGGTGTGATAAATTCCTTCGGCAGTATATGCCAAAGCTCAGATTTGAAATCTGGTGTTGTATTTCAGAATATCTTTATTTCCCTCTCTACTCTGTTCCAGTGGTCCTATGATTCAATTGCTGTTTGAGTGTGCAATCCCATTAAGTATTATGCAATTATTATATTATTTTGCAGTAAGTAATGGTTCACATATGCAGTCCAGGTACATAACCTGATCAATGAGAGGCATAGAGAAGAATGCACTTCCGGGCAGTGAGCCCGGGGCTTTGAACAGGATATGATGTGTGCTCCCAAAGGACAAGAATTGCAGGAACACTATTTGCACCACACCATGTCTCTGTACAGGGGAAGCAGGTGCATTTTGGATGGTATGGCAAGTTGGCAGTCTTCCTGATGCACGG
>NW_022594694.1:0-128 GCF_004348235.1 Phoca vitulina
TTTGATGACTGCTTCTATTTCCTTAGTGGTTATAGGTCTGTTCAGGTTTTCTATTTCTTCCTGGTTCAGTTTTGGTAGTTGATACATCTCTAGGAATGCATCCATTTCTTCCAGATTATCTAATTTGC
>NW_022594694.1:228-1186 GCF_004348235.1 Phoca vitulina
AGTTGCTCATAATATGTTCTTATAATTGTTTGTATTTCTTTGGTGTTGGTTGTGATTTCTCCTCTTTCATTCATGATTTTGTTGATTTGGGTCATTTCTCTTTTCTTTTTGATAAGTCTGGCCAGGGGCTTATCAATCTTGTTAATTCTTTCAAAGAACCAGCTCCTAGTTTCGTTGATCTGTTCTACTGTTCTTTTGGTTTCTATTTCATTGATTTCTGCTCTGATCTTTATTATTTCTCTTCTCCTGCTGGGTTTAGGCTTTATTTGCTGTTCTTTCTCCAGCTCCTTTAGGTGTAGGGTTAGGTTGTGTACTTGAGACCTTTCTTGTTTCTTGAGAAAGGCTTGTATTGCTATATACTTTCCTCTTAGGACTGCCTTTGCTGTATCCCAAAGATTTTGAATAGTTGTGTTTTCATTTTCATTGGTTTCCATGAATTTTTTTAATTCTTCTTTAATTTCCTGGTTGACCCATTCATTCTTCAGTAGGATGCTCTTTAGCCTCCATGTATTTGAGTTCTTTCCGACTTTCCTCTTGTGATTGAGTTCTAGTTTCAAAGCATTGTGGTCTGAAAATAGGCAGGGAATGATCCCAATCTTTTGGTACCGGTTGAGACCTGATTTGTGACCTAGGATGTGATCTATTCTGGAGAATGTTCCATGGGCACTAGAGAAGAATGTGTATTCCGTTGCTTTGGGATGGAATGTTCTGAATATGTCTGTGAAGTCCATTTGGTCCAGTGTGTCATTTAAAGTCTTTATTTCCTTGTTGATCTTTTGCTTAGACGATCTGTCCATTTCAGTGAGGGGGGTGTTAAAGTCCCCCACTATTATTGTATTGTTGTCGATGTGTTTCTTTGCTTTTGTTATTAATTGCCTTATATAATTGGCTGCTCCCATGTTAGGGGCATAGATATTTACAATTGTTAGATCTTCTTGTTGGATAGACCCTTTAAGTA
>NW_022594695.1:0-1186 GCF_004348235.1 Phoca vitulina
AGAGTTCAGAGAGACTCTGGAACACTTTCATTAAACATATCCCTTCATATGTCTCTCCTTCTGTCTGCTATTCTCATACACGTGGCTGAGGCAAGAGGGTTTGGATGGGAACGTGTACATGGGAGGTTTGGATATACTTGTGCTCTGTGACTGGTGTTTCAAGTGATGGTCCCCACCTAGGAGAGCTCACGCAGAGCAGTCACATAATGTGTAGTCCCCCCCTGGAACAGCCCATGGGGAGCAGAGATAGAATGTCTGGTCCCCACCTGAACAGCCCACCTGAAGCAGTGGTAGAATATATTGTCCCAATTAGGACAGCCCACGTGGAGTAAGGATAGAATGTATGGTCCCACTTGGAACAGCCCATGTGGAGCAGAGATAGAATGTTTGGTCCCCACTTGGGTCAGCCCATGAGAAGCAGTGATATAATGTCTGATCCTGACCTGGAACAGCACTTGAAGAGCATTGGTAGAATGTCTCGTCCCCAGCGAAACAGCCCAGGTGGAGCAGTGGTAGAATATATTATCCCACCTGGAACAGCACAGGTGGAGTGAGGTGAGAATGGATGGTCCCACCTGGAACAGCCTCTGTGGTGCAGTGATTAGATATGTGGTCCCCACCTAGAACAGCCCAAGTGTAGCAGTCATAGAATGAATTGTCCCACCTGGAACAGCCCAGGTAGAGCAGTGATATAATGTGTGGTACCCACCTGGGTCAGCCCATTAGGAGGAGTGGTAGAATGTCTGGTCCCCACCTGAACAGCCCACCTGGATCAGTGGTAGAATATATTGTCCCAGCTGAGAGAGCCCACATGGAGTAAGGATAGAATGTATGGTCCCTACCACGGACAGCCCACCTTGAGCAGTGATAGACTGTATGGTCCCACCTGGAACAGCCCACATGGAGCAGCGATAGAATGTGTGGTCCTATATGATGACTAACATAACATAATAAAATAAAATTTAAAAAAAAAAGTGTGGTCCCACCTGGAACAGCCACATGGAGCAATGGTATGATGTGTGGCCCCCACCTGGGACAGCCCAGGTGGAGCAGTGAGTGAATGTATGGTCCCACCTTGAAGAGCCCACGTGGAGCAGTGATAGAATGTGTGGTCCCACCTGGAACAGCCCACAGTTAGCAGTGATAGAATGTGTGGTCCTGTATGGAGACTAATGTAACATAATAA
>NW_022594696.1:0-1186 GCF_004348235.1 Phoca vitulina
AGAGTTCAGAGAGACTCTGGAACACTTTCATTAAACATATCCCTTCATATGTCTCTCCTTCTGTCTGCTATTCTCATACACGTGGCTGAGGCAAGAGGGTTTGGATGGGAACGTGTACATGGGAGGTTTGGATATACTTGTGCTCTGTGACTGGTGTTTCAAGTGATGGTCCCCACCTAGGAGAGCTCACGCAGAGCAGTCACATAATGTGTAGTCCCCCCCTGGAACAGCCCATGGGGAGCAGAGATAGAATGTCTGGTCCCCACCTGAACAGCCCACCTGAAGCAGTGGTAGAATATATTGTCCCAATTAGGACAGCCCACGTGGAGTAAGGATAGAATGTATGGTCCCACTTGGAACAGCCCATGTGGAGCAGAGATAGAATGTTTGGTCCCCACTTGGGTCAGCCCATGAGAAGCAGTGATATAATGTCTGATCCTGACCTGGAACAGCACTTGAAGAGCATTGGTAGAATGTCTCGTCCCCAGCGAAACAGCCCAGGTGGAGCAGTGGTAGAATATATTATCCCACCTGGAACAGCACAGGTGGAGTGAGGTGAGAATGGATGGTCCCACCTGGAACAGCCTCTGTGGTGCAGTGATTAGATATGTGGTCCCCACCTAGAACAGCCCAAGTGTAGCAGTCATAGAATGAATTGTCCCACCTGGAACAGCCCAGGTAGAGCAGTGATATAATGTGTGGTACCCACCTGGGTCAGCCCATTAGGAGGAGTGGTAGAATGTCTGGTCCCCACCTGAACAGCCCACCTGGATCAGTGGTAGAATATATTGTCCCAGCTGAGAGAGCCCACATGGAGTAAGGATAGAATGTATGGTCCCTACCACGGACAGCCCACCTTGAGCAGTGATAGACTGTATGGTCCCACCTGGAACAGCCCACATGGAGCAGCGATAGAATGTGTGGTCCTATATGATGACTAACATAACATAATAAAATAAAATTTAAAAAAAAAAGTGTGGTCCCACCTGGAACAGCCACATGGAGCAATGGTATGATGTGTGGCCCCCACCTGGGACAGCCCAGGTGGAGCAGTGAGTGAATGTATGGTCCCACCTTGAAGAGCCCACGTGGAGCAGTGATAGAATGTGTGGTCCCACCTGGAACAGCCCACAGTTAGCAGTGATAGAATGTGTGGTCCTGTATGGAGACTAATGTAACATAATAA
>NW_022594697.1:0-1184 GCF_004348235.1 Phoca vitulina
TCTTTCTTTCTTTCTTTCTTTCCTTCTTTCTTTCTTTCACTGCTAAATTTTCTGACATCTTTTATTGGTGTATTTAATTAGGAGGGCTGGAATTGTCGGGACACAGACTGCTCCCTGCTAATAGAAGCACGTGTTTGTACAGGCGCCGGCAAAATGTGTTTTTTCAATTGCTCCTGCATTTGGTTTGCAGGGTAAAGGCAATTAGCTGCGATGAGTAGTACTGTTCAGGAGCTGTTCAATTCAACATGACCGGCATCAAGCAGACATGAGAAGTCAAGTCAGGTTCTTGCCTTATTTATAAAGGCTGGTTGGGACACAGTCACCCCAGAGCAGCTCTGACCCAGCACCCTAGTCCATAGTGACCTTACTGAAATGAAAGTCCAGGAATTTGACAGCGATGGGTCCCTGTTCCCTGAGGTATTAAAATAATGGATGCAGTCATTGCTCTTCTCACAGTGCAATCTCCCACTGCAGCTGGAGACTCGTGGAGGAGCGTCCCCAGCCTACAGGTCAGGTGACAGCCTCAGGATCTCACACAGAGCTAACAAGAACTGGGGATGTCCTTACACGACCTGGTTCTACTTGATGACAAGGAGTCAGTATGAGCAGAGTACTTCTAAGCACTATTTTAATATATATATAATAAATTCTTTTTATTTCTTTCCCATCATCTCAAGGGAATTATTTCTCCGAGAAACCTTGGATTAATTCTATCTCTCTATCTAGATGTGTATATGGAGTGAGATAAGCATGACAGACCCTGCACCATATTGTAACAACTGGTTTTCCAGAATATCATGTTTTCATATTCACAGGCTGGGATATAATATTCTTTTACCTTTTCTATTGTCTCACGCTGGGCTAGTAAGTCTCTCTGGAACAGACACATCCTTTCCTCCCTGTCAAGTTCCTTTCATTTGAGTGCATTTCGCAAATTTCGTTCACTTGGTTTCAGGAAAAGGCCATTTCTAACACCTGATTCTACCGTTCTTAACACTTGACCTGATGACAGCAGGGACCAGACAACTCTTGAACTAGCTCCACTCCAAACTGTTATTGGGGGAAACGCTGATGACAAGGACCAGTGGGGTGGGAGCTGCTTCCTTACCCAGACTAAGTGGAAGAGTGTCAGCAACGTGGCACTCACCTTCCAGAGATGGACCCAGGACACACATGTGTGATCC
>NW_022594698.1:0-1184 GCF_004348235.1 Phoca vitulina
GGCTGTCCAAGTTTCCCAACACCATTTGTTGAAGAGACTGTCTTTTTTCCATTGGACATTCTTCCCTGCTTTGTCGAAGATGAGTTGACCATAGAGTTGAGGGTCCATTTCTGGGCTCTCTATTCTGTTCCATTGATCTATGTGTCTGTTTTGTGCCAGTACCAGGCTGTCTTGATGATGACAGCTTTGTAATAGAGCTTGAAGTCCGGAATTGTGATGCCGCCAGCTTTGCTTTTCTTTTTCAACATTCCTCTGGCTATTTGGGGTCTCTTCTGGTTCCATATAAATTTCAGGATTATTTGCTCCATTTCTTTGAAAACCGTGGATGGTATTTTGATAGGGATTGCATTAAATGTGTAGATTGCTCTAGGTAGCATTGACATCTTCACAATATTTGTTCTTCCAATCCATGAGCATGGAACGTTTTTCCATTTCTTTTTTTTTTTTTTTTATACACTCCTGCTATTTTATTTTATTTATTTATTTATTTTTAATTTTTTTATTGTTATGTTAATCCCCATACGTTACATCATTAGTTTTAGATATAGTGTTCCATGATTCATTGTTTGTGCATAACACCCAGTGCTCCATGCAGAACGTGCCCTCCTCACTACCCATCACCAGGCTAACCCATCCTCCCACCCTCCTCCCCTCTAGAACCCTCAGTTTGTTTTTCACAGTCCATCGTCTCTCATGGTTCTTCTCCCCCTCCGATTTCCCCCCCTTCATTCTTCCCCTCCTGCTACATTCTTCTTCTTCTTTTTTTCTTTCTTAACATATATTGCATTATTTGTTTCAGAGGTACAGATCTGAGATTCAACAGTCTTGCACAATTCACAGCGCTTACCAGAACACATACCCTCCCCAGTGTCCATCACCCAGTCACCCCATCCCTCCCCGTTTTTCCATTTCTTTGTGTCTTCCTCAATTTCTTTCATGAGTATTTTATAGTTTTCTGAGTACAGATTCTTTGCCTCTTTGGTTAGATTTATTCCTAGGTATCTTATGGTTTAGGGTGCAATTGTAAATGGGATCGACTCCTTAATTTCTTTCTTCTGTCTTATTGTTGCTGTATAGAAATGTCACCAATTTCTGTGCATTGATTTTATATCCTGCCACTTGACTGAATTCCTGTATGAGTTCTAGCAGTTTTGGGGTGGAGTCTTTTGGGTTTTCCACATAAA
>NW_022594699.1:0-1184 GCF_004348235.1 Phoca vitulina
TTTCTACTCCCCTGCCTGATCACATTCTCTCCCTTTTTTCTTTCTTTTTTTTTTTTAATCCTCTTCTTTCTTTTTTCAAACAACTTATCAATTCCTTTTATAAAATTTTTTATAATTTCCATCTTTACAGTCATATTCCATCCCTTCATCATATCAACCCTTATTTTTGTACATATATAAGTTTTTCTTTCTTTAAAATTTTGGGAGGCACTTTCTTTTAACAGACCAAAATACACCCAAAATCTAGTGTGTGGCACTGATCTATAAACCAGCCTGATCATATTTGATCACATTCTGTTTTTGTTTTGTTTTGTTTTGTTCTGTTTTTGTTTGTTTTTATCTTTATCTTTTTCTTTTTTCTTTTTTTCTTTCTTTTTCTTTTTTCTCTCTTTCCCTTTCTTTTCCCACTGCTTCAGGTCTTTTCTGGTTTGTTTAGAGTATATTTTCTGGGGACGTTGTTACCCTGTTAGCATTTTGTTCTCTCATTAATCTATTCTCCTCTGCACAAAATGACAAGATGGAAAAAATCACCTCAACAAAAAGAACAAGAGGTAGTACCGACTGCCAGGGACCTACTCAATACGGACATTAGTACGATGTCGGATCTAGAGTTTAGAATCATCACTTTAAAGATACTAGCTGGGCTTGAAAAAAGCATGGAAGTTATTAGAGAAACCCTTTCTGGAGAAGTAAAAGAACTAAAATCTAACCAAGTAGAAATCAAAAAGGCTATTAATGAGGTGCAATCAAATATGGGGGCGCTAACTGCTAGGATAAATGAGGCAGAAGAGAGAATCAGTGAGATAGAAGACCAAATGATGGAAAATAAAGAAGCTGAGAAAAAGAGAGATAAACAACTACTGGATCACGAGGGCAGAATTCGAGAGATAAACGATACCATAAGACGAAACAACATTAGAATAATTGGGATCCCAGAAGAAGAAGAAAGAGAGAGAGGTGCAGAAGGTATAATGGAGCAAATTATAGCAGAGAACTTCCCTAATTTGGGGAAGGAAACAGGCATCAAAATCCAGGAAGCACAGAGAACCCCTCTCAAAATCAATAAAAATAGGTCAACACCCCGACATCTAATAGTAAAACTTACGAGTCTCAGAGACAAAGAGAAAATCCTGAAAGCAGCTCGGGAGAAGAGATATGTAACCTACAATGGTAGAAACATTAGA
>NW_022594700.1:0-1184 GCF_004348235.1 Phoca vitulina
TCTTTCTTTCTTTCTTTCTTTCCTTCTTTCTTTCTTTCACTGCTAAATTTTCTGACATCTTTTATTGGTGTATTTAATTAGGAGGGCTGGAATTGTCGGGACACAGACTGCTCCCTGCTAATAGAAGCACGTGTTTGTACAGGCGCCGGCAAAATGTGTTTTTTCAATTGCTCCTGCATTTGGTTTGCAGGGTAAAGGCAATTAGCTGCGATGAGTAGTACTGTTCAGGAGCTGTTCAATTCAACATGACCGGCATCAAGCAGACATGAGAAGTCAAGTCAGGTTCTTGCCTTATTTATAAAGGCTGGTTGGGACACAGTCACCCCAGAGCAGCTCTGACCCAGCACCCTAGTCCATAGTGACCTTACTGAAATGAAAGTCCAGGAATTTGACAGCGATGGGTCCCTGTTCCCTGAGGTATTAAAATAATGGATGCAGTCATTGCTCTTCTCACAGTGCAATCTCCCACTGCAGCTGGAGACTCGTGGAGGAGCGTCCCCAGCCTACAGGTCAGGTGACAGCCTCAGGATCTCACACAGAGCTAACAAGAACTGGGGATGTCCTTACACGACCTGGTTCTACTTGATGACAAGGAGTCAGTATGAGCAGAGTACTTCTAAGCACTATTTTAATATATATATAATAAATTCTTTTTATTTCTTTCCCATCATCTCAAGGGAATTATTTCTCCGAGAAACCTTGGATTAATTCTATCTCTCTATCTAGATGTGTATATGGAGTGAGATAAGCATGACAGACCCTGCACCATATTGTAACAACTGGTTTTCCAGAATATCATGTTTTCATATTCACAGGCTGGGATATAATATTCTTTTACCTTTTCTATTGTCTCACGCTGGGCTAGTAAGTCTCTCTGGAACAGACACATCCTTTCCTCCCTGTCAAGTTCCTTTCATTTGAGTGCATTTTGCAAATTTCGTTCACTTGGTTTCAGGAAAAGGCCATTTCTAACACCTGATTCTACCGTTCTTAACACTTGACCTGATGACAGCAGGGACCAGACAACTCTTGAACTAGCTCCACTCCAAACTGTTATTGGGGGAAACGCTGATGACAAGGACCAGTGGGGTGGGAGCTGCTTCCTTACCCAGACTAAGTGGAAGAGTGTCAGCAACGTGGCACTCACCTTCCAGAGATGGACCCAGGACACACATGTGTGATCC
>NW_022594701.1:0-1183 GCF_004348235.1 Phoca vitulina
GTGATTTGATGGGTAGGAGGACTTAGGATAATGGTAATGCACTTTAATGCCCATTGTGTTTTTCTTCTTGGTACATGGGCTTTTTTCCTTTCTTTGTTTCCTTTTCCTAGAGGTACACGCTGAATTTCAAAGTAGCTGGTGATTATCCAAGTGCTCTCCATTCAGTTGATTTCTAGCTTCCCATATATCTGTGAGGGGAGAACACACTGGCGGGGGTAGAGGTGGGAACTTCAATCCTTTGAAATTTGTTACAAGTTGCAGGAAAACCCACCATTCTGTTATGTTTGCTATGTGTTCCATGTGAACTTTTAAAATAAATTCTAAATAACCTTTGATTTGGATGTAGAAACCTATGAAAGATGTCATTCTGAGCCAAACAGTGAGACAAAGGCTAGGTAAATCACAGCAATCCAACCTTTTCTGGAGCCCATTAGAAGAGAGAAAAAGCCAAAGGCATTTGAGGGGGGACAAAAAGAGCTTGCTTCATTAAAACCCTAGAAAAGCTATGACAAAATCCAGTGCAAGTAAATTCTTGTGGGTGGTACCTAGAAATTGCCATATATAGCGGGAAGAAAATTTTAGAAGCCTAAGGCTCCTTGCGGAGCCATTTGCCTTTTCAGAGAAAGAACTGTGGACCGTTTAGAAAAAGAAAACTGAATTTCACTAAGTCTCTGAAATTCTATCAAGCTAAATGCTACTGGTTCAAAATGCCCATGTTTGTCAATATGACATAGACATGTTTTTCAAAGTTACTCATGCATATTCGTGTCATACACGTTGTAGTATGTAAAACGTTATTTTCAGAACCTGAGTCCATTAGAGTGTGTGTGTGTGTGTGTGTGTGTGTGTGTGTGTGTTGCATTTGTAATTTCAGAAATCAAATGGGAGGACTGGTAAAACAACATGAAAATGCACCATAATTGGAGTGTGGATGGGACACTTGGAGTGGAAGTGTGAGAGATACACATGAAATCTGGGAAGGAGAAAGGAAAGTGGGGTTTGATGTTGAAGACCAGAGTGGGAATTGAATACATCTGATTATTCCCTTCACTGGTGACTGAGGAAAAAGGTACCTAGTGAACAATCATGGTGTAATGCTGTGTTTACTGAGATGAAGTAAGGGGATGGCTACTGCTTCACTACTTTGAAATTCAGCATGTACCTATAGGAAAAGGAAAGAAAA
>NW_022594702.1:0-1181 GCF_004348235.1 Phoca vitulina
TCCTTCCAGTGTCAGCCATAAGCCTTCCAGAACGTCAGAAATGCCCACGTCATTGGCCTCCACAGGTGAGTTCTCATCCTCTTCTAGTGTAAGCCGCATACCCCCCATGACCTCAGAGGTCCCCACAACACCAGTTTCAGCAGTCATTATAGGAGGAAACACAAATCACATGCCACAACCTGATTCTCGAAGGTTTACTCCAGGCACCTCAACAGTCTCCGTGACAACTGAACTAGAGGGACCCTCACCAGCACACTCTTCCTTCACTTTTGCTCCAGAGACAACAGCATCATCTCAGGCCCACAGCAGTCAGACCATGGGGACCAGCAGGGAATCTCAAACTAGCACTCTGTCAGCAATGATAACCTCTAGTCCTTCTTCCTCGCTACGTGAACACAGTGCTACAGAGGGCATTTCCCAGGACACAGCCAGCTCTGTGTCGTCTTCCAGTGTGAGGCACAAACTTTCATCCGATCCAGATGTCATGCATCCATCCACAGTCCATTCTTTCTCTGAGTCTACTCCCTTTGGTAATAGGGACACAGTTCAGACCATATCAAATTTCTATAGTTCAACTAATAATTCTTCATTTTCTCAATCAGCCCCTGGCTTTTCAGTCACCGGAAGCTCCACCACCCTATTCACAGGTCCCTCTACTCCTCTGTCTATTACCAGCACTTTCCCACCATCCACAGCATCCTCAAGCTCCTCTGTAAAGACTCAGACATCAGGTATGTGGGGACTCCAGTGTCTTGGTCTCTCAGGGTAGCCCCATTGGCTCAGTTCAGCCTAGAGCGGTGTTTGAGAGAGGATGGTAAGTTAGCATTACCAGGCTAGCATCGAGCGGAGTTCCACAAGAAGATGAAGTGAGTGGGAATGAGGTGAGTGACGGGTCATCATTCCCTCTACCCCAGAAGACTGTTGCTTATGTGCAGGGAGCAGTTTGGGTGTGGCCAGAAGATAGACAAGAGAGTTTCTAGCTGTCTCCCCCAGCTCCTGAAGTCTGTGACTCTCTTTGATTCTGGTCCCTTCTGACTATAAGACCCACTCAAGTTTTCTCTCCCTGCATGCCCAGGAACAATCACAACCTCACTGAGGATAGGCAGCCAGAGAAGGACAACACCATCACTACCGTCAACAACCTCCCAGACCCGTACAACCTTGTCTCCTAGAACGTCCAC
>NW_022594703.1:0-1033 GCF_004348235.1 Phoca vitulina
TTTTTATTGTTATGTTAATCCCCATACATTACATCATTAGTTTTAGATATAGTGTTCCATGATTCATTGTTTGTGCATAACACCCAGTGCTCCATGCAGAACGTGCCCTCCTCAATACCCATCACCAGGCTAACCCATCCTCCCAACCCCCTCCCCTCTAGAACCCTCAGTTTGTTTTTCAGAGTCCATCGTCTCTCATGGTTCTTCTCCCCCTCCGATTTCCCCCCCTTCATTCTTCCCCTCCTGCTACATTCTTCTTCTTCTTTTTTTCTTTCTTAACATATATTGCATTATTTGTTTCAGAGGTACAGATCTGAGATTCAACAGTCTTGCACAATTCACAGCGCTTACCAGAACACATACCCTCCCCAGTGTCCATCACCCAGTCACCCCATCCCTCCCATCCCACCCCCCACTCCAGCAACCCTCAGTTTGTTTCCTGAGATTAAGAATTCCTCATATCAGTGAGGTCATATGATACATGTCTTTCTCTGTTTGACTTATTTTGCTCAGCATAATACCCTCCAGTTCCATCCACGTCGTTGCAAATGGCAAGATCTTATTCCTTTTGATGGCTGCATAATATTCCATTGTATATATATACCACATCTTCTTTAGCCATTCATCTGTTGATGGACATCTTGGCTCTTTCCACAGTTTGGCTATTGTGGACATTGCTGCTATAAACATCGGGGTGCACGTAGCCTTTCGGGTCCCTACTTTTGTATCTTTGGGGTAAATACCCAGTAGTGCAATTGCTGGATCATATGGTAGCTCTATTTTCAACTTTTTGAGGAACCTCCATACTGTTTTCCAGAGTGGCTGCACCAGCTTGCATTCCCACCAACAGTGTAGGAGGGTTCCCCTTTCTCCGCATCCTCGCCAACATCTGTCATTTCCTGACTTGTTAATTTTAGCCATTCTGACTGGTGTGAGGTGGTATCTCATTGAGGTTTTGATTTGGATTTCCCTGATGCCGAGCGATATTGAACACTTTTTCATGTGTCTGTTGGCCATTTGGATGTCTTCTTTG
>NW_022594704.1:0-1181 GCF_004348235.1 Phoca vitulina
ACTATATGCCAATAAATTGAGCAACCTGGAAGAAATGGATGCCTTCCTGGAAACCTATAAACTCCCAAGACTGAAACAGGAAGAAATTGACAACCTGAAGAGGCCAATAACCAGTAATGAGATTTAAGCAGTGATCAAAAACCTCCCCAAAAAACAAAGTGCAGAGCCTGATGGATTCCCTGGGGAATTCTACCAAACTTTCAAAGAAGAAATAATACCTATTCTCCTGAAGCTGTTTCAAAAAAATAGAAACATAAGGAAAGCTTCCAGACTCATTCTATGAGGCCAACATTACCTTAATCTCCAAACCAGGCAAAGACCCCATCAAAAAGACCGATATCCCTGATGAATATGGATTCCAAAATCCTCAACAAAATCCTAGCTAATAGGATCCAACAATACATTAAAAGGATCATCCACCGCGACCAAGTGGGATTTATCCCCGGGATGCAAGGGGTGGTTCAACATTTGCAAGTCAATCAATGTGACAGAACACATTAATAAGAGGAGAGAAAAGAACCATATGTTCCTCTCAATTGATGCAGAAAAAGCATTTGACAAAATACAGCATCCTTTCCTGATTAAGACTCTTTAGAGTATAGGGATAGAGGAAACATTCCTGAAGTTCATAAAATCCATCTATGAAAAACCCAAAGCAAATATCATCCTCACTGGGGAAAGCTGAGAGCCTTTCTCTTAAGATCAGGAACACGACCAGGATGCCCACTCTCACCACTATTATTCAACATAGTACCAGAAGTCTTAGCAATAGCAATCAGACAACAAAAAGCAATAAAACGTATTCAAATGGGCAAAGAAGAAGTCAAACTCTCTCTCTTCGCAGATGTCATGATACTTTATGTGAAAAATCCAAAAGACTCCACCCCCAAATTACTAGAACTCATTCAGCAATTCAGTAATGTGGCAGGATACGAAATCAATGCACAGAAATCAGTTGCTTTCTTATATACTAACAATGCAACTGTAGAAAAAGAAATTAAAGAAATGATTCCGTTTACAATAGCACCAAAAAGCATATGATACCTTGGAATAAACCTAACCAAAGAGGTAAAGGATCTATAATCTAGAAACTACAGAACACTCATGAAAAAAACTGAAGACACAAAAAGATGGAAAACATTCCATGCTCATGGATCTAAAGAATAAACATTGTTAAAATG
>NW_022594705.1:0-1181 GCF_004348235.1 Phoca vitulina
TCCTTCCAGTGTCAGCCATAAGCCTTCCAGAACGTCAGAAATGCCCACGTCATTGGCCTCCACAGGTGAGTTCTCATCCTCTTCTAGTGTAAGCCGCATACCCCCCATGACCTCAGAGGTCCCCACAACACCAGTTTCAGCAGTCATTATAGGAGGAAACACAAATCACATGCCACAACCTGATTCTCGAAGGTTTACTCCAGGCACCTCAACAGTCTCCGTGACAACTGAACTAGAGGGACCCTCACCAGCACACTCTTCCTTCACTTTTGCTCCAGAGACAACAGCATCATCTCAGGCCCACAGCAGTCAGACCATGGGGACCAGCAGGGAATCTCAAACTAGCACTCTGTCAGCAATGATAACCTCTAGTCCTTCTTCCTCGCTACGTGAACACAGTGCTACAGAGGGCATTTCCCAGGACACAGCCAGCTCTGTGTCGTCTTCCAGTGTGAGGCACAAACTTTCATCCGATCCAGATGTCATGCATCCATCCACAGTCCATTCTTTCTCTGAGTCTACTCCCTTTGGTAATAGGGACACAGTTCAGACCATATCAAATTTCTATAGTTCAACTAATAATTCTTCATTTTCTCAATCAGCCCCTGGCTTTTCAGTCACCGGAAGCTCCACCACCCTATTCACAGGTCCCTCTACTCCTCTGTCTATTACCAGCACTTTCCCACCATCCACAGCATCCTCAAGCTCCTCTGTAAAGACTCAGACATCAGGTATGTGGGGACTCCAGTGTCTTGGTCTCTCAGGGTAGCCCCATTGGCTCAGTTCAGCCTAGAGCGGTGTTTGAGAGAGGATGGTAAGTTAGCATTACCAGGCTAGCATCGAGCGGAGTTCCACAAGAAGATGAAGTGAGTGGGAATGAGGTGAGTGACGGGTCATCATTCCCTCTACCCCAGAAGACTGTTGCTTATGTGCAGGGAGCAGTTTGGGTGTGGCCAGAAGATAGACAAGAGAGTTTCTAGCTGTCTCCCCCAGCTCCTGAAGTCTGTGACTCTCTTTGATTCTGGTCCCTTCTGACTATAAGACCCACTCAAGTTTTCTCTCCCTGCATGCCCAGGAACAATCACAACCTCACTGAGGATAGGCAGCCAGAGAAGGACAACACCATCACTACCGTCAACAACCTCCCAGACCCGTACAACCTTGTCTCCTAGAACGTCCAC
>NW_022594706.1:0-1180 GCF_004348235.1 Phoca vitulina
TTTATATATTTATATATAGAAAATATTATCTTTAGATAATATTTATATATAAATATCTTTAGATATATTTAAATATAAATATATAAATATATAAATATATAAATATAATATTTATATGTATATAATATAAATATTTATAAATATAAATATATATATAGATATATGAATATTTTATATATATAAATATATATGAAGATTAAGCATGTTCATATATATAAAAATATATTTAAATTTTATATATATATATAAATAATATTTATATATAAATATAATATTTAAATATATGTATAATGTAAATATTATACTGATATATAAATATATATATAAATATTCAGTATATTCAGTATATTTATATATATGAATATCATATTTATATATAAAATATAATATTATAAATATATATATGTATTTATATATATAAAAGATTTATATATATTTATATATATAAATATACTTAACATATATATTATATATAAAAAAGTATATTTTTATATATAAATATTATCTTTACATATAAAGATAATATTTATATATAAATATGATATTTACACATATAAATGTATATAAATATTAAGTATATCTATATATGTATACTTAGTATTTATTTATATAAAAATAAGTGTATTTCTATATAAATATTATCAAAAGATAATATTTATATATAAATATAATGTTTACATATATAAATATGTTTATATATATACTAAGATATATAAAAATTATATTTATTGATATATATAAATATATATAAATATTATATTTATATATCAATATAATATTTACATGATATACATATATTTAAATATAATATTTATATATAAATGTATATAAATATTAAGTAAATTTACATATATAAATATATATAATAAAATATTTATATATGTAAATATAATTTATATTATATATTATATTTTATATATATGTATATATATGTATTGTATATATATATATATACAAATATATATAATATATTATATATGTAAGATATTTATATATAATACTTATACATATATAAAAATTATAAATATATAAATAAATATATCTCAATAAATAAATACTGACAAATGAGTCAAGCCTATGGTGGATGTTCAATCGATGACCTGGAATGAATGAAGCCTGGTAACACCACCAAAGACAGAATATGGTGTGCAGGGATTAGAGTTCCCTCTGAGGGAGAGAC
>NW_022594707.1:0-1178 GCF_004348235.1 Phoca vitulina
ATCATTGACCCAAGGAAGGTAGTGATGACATAGGCAGGCATTATGCTGTCCCCCAAAACTGTTTTCTGGGGTGCTTACTGTAGAGCGGGATGCCCCGGGGGGGACGGAGTCACGAAACTTTGGGCCTCTTGCAGGGGCTGGGCCTGGCAAGACTTGGCCCTCAGGGCGGAATCTTCATCTGGGGACACGATCTGGGGAGAGAGGGATAGGCCAGGTGTCAGAACGCCCTGCTGTGTGGAACCTGCCCCTGCAGCCACAAAGTGCCGGTCCCAAAAGCCTGGTGCCCCGTGGCAAGGCTTTAGGCTGGCCAGCATATAGTGGGTGACCCCAAGGAAGGGGCAGGCTATAGAAGCAGAGATGCCCATACCTGGACCCCGAAAAAACGGAGAGCGTGGCCCCTGAAGGAGCCGAGCCTTTTTGATGCTGCTCCCCAGAAGAAGGCATGGCACACACGCTTCCCGAGAGGTAGCACGCTGTGTGTGCGGGGCCAGTCATGAAGGGTGCGTGCCCTGGTAGGTAGGTCCAGGCCCTCGCCTTCCCATGTATTGGCCATCTGTTGAACCCCGAGCCTGGCAGGTGCCCTCGAGGACATGGAGAGCCACGGCCCCAGGGTCCCCAGGGCAGAGGAATGGATACCGGGCCAACTGCATGCCTGCAACCAGGTCATGCCACCCACTGACCCCTTGCAGGGGGGCCCTCTCCCTGTATCTGCTGGGCCTCTTCCTGAGATCACTACCTCAGGTCTAGAGTGCCGCTGTGTGAGGCCCAGTGCTATCGCCTGTTGCACCCAGAAACTCAAGATTCCCCTCTTTGGCCTGGTGGGCCCTTTCTGTCTTGACAGCCCAAGGGATCAAGGAGGAGTGCTCCCCACCTGGTCCGAGGAGGCCCAAGCTCCTTGGGAGTTGGGTGTGTGTGACAGAAGCTCTGGGCTGTCCCACCTGGGTCACCTTGGCAAGGGCCAGGGCTTCAGGAACAGCCCAGGGCCGAGGGGGACAGCCACCAGTGGCCTAAGGGGCCCAGGTCCACCATCTGGACAGGCCAATGCATCACAACGTGAAGCAGCACGAGCCCTCAGCTGAACGTGGGCTGACGGTGGTGTCCCTGCACTTTCTGGTCCTTGTCAGGGACACAGCCAAACTTTCCCTTCCCTTGCAGGTGGGATGGCCCAAGGGTGGACC
>NW_022594708.1:0-1178 GCF_004348235.1 Phoca vitulina
GAGAGCCTTTCTCCGGCAGATGCATGGCCCCACTGCAGTGACATAAAAGGCTCAAAATTAAGGAGACCCAGCTGTGTCTCAGAGACTCAGGCTCTCCCAGTCCCTTCGAACTCATGCAGTTATGGATAGATTTTTACAAAAGTCTCTGTAATCGTCTTTTTAAGGATGAAAGGTCACATGTCAGACAGACGTTCCTCCACGAATTCATGTGGCAAAGGTCTTTTCTTTTCTTTTTTTAAATTTTATTATGTTATGTTAATCACCATACATTACATCATTAGTTTTTGATGTAGTGTTCCATGATTCTAAAATACAGGTACAACCAGGGCTCCTGGGTGGCTCAGGTTAAGCATCTGCCTTCTGCTCTGGTTATGATCTCAGGTCTTGGGATCGAGCCCCACGTTGGGCTCTGTGCTCAGTGGGGAGTCTGCTTCTCCCTGTCCCTCTTCCCCTCCCCACCCCTCACGCACTCTCTCTCTCTCTCAAACAAATCAAATCTTTAAAAAATAAAATACATGTACAACGAATGAAAATTAATCTCTTTTCAAGTTTTTTTTTTCTTCACATATATAGTCAGTACATTGGCAGTTTTTCTTCATCAAAATGCCAGATTTTAAGAAAATAAATCTGTGCGCATCGATCTTTTCATATAAAACAGAGTTCTTTCATTTTTAGGTGAGTTTGGGAGGGGACAAAGAACAAAGGAAAGTGAACATAGTGTTTTTTTTTTTTATTTGCTTATTTTACGGGTGGTTTAAAATGGGCCATGCCTACTTCCTTTCAGGAGAAATTTTAAAGGGAACTGAATGCCCCATATTAAAGGAATATGCTTGAATAAATAATTAAGTTTGGCACTGGGCTTCCGGCCCCTGCACCTGCCTCTTGCACCCTGGAGCTCCAGGGAAGGGTGGCCCTATGCGTATACAAATGACAAGGATGTGCTGCCAGGAATGACAACTTCACTAAAGGACCCATTTCCCAGCGCTATCTATAGATGGGCTTTTGCTGTGTTTGCGGTTTTAATTGGTGAGTAGGAAGACTTACACAAATAGAACCATTTAATTAAACCTTAAAAGTAAAAAATATTTAGCAAACTTATTAACTAGTTGAATTGTATTTTGGTTAAAAGGGCTAACTTAGAAAAATTGTTAAAGCACTCTTTCACAAAACACTGTAAA
>NW_022594709.1:0-1178 GCF_004348235.1 Phoca vitulina
ATCATTGACCCAAGGAAGGTAGTGATGACATAGGCAGGCATTATGCTGTCCCCCAAAACTGTTTTCTGGGGTGCTTACTGTAGAGCGGGATGCCCCGGGGGGGACGGAGTCACAAAACTTTGGGCCTCTTGCAGGGGCTGGGCCTGGCAAGACTTGGCCCTCAGGGCGGAATCTTCATCTGGGGACACGATCTGGGGAGAGAGGGATAGGCCAGGTGTCAGAACGCCCTGCTGTGTGGAACCTGCCCCTGCAGCCACAAAGTGCCGGTCCCAAAAGCCTGGTGCCCCGTGGCAAGGCTTTAGGCTGGCCAGCATATAGTGGGTGACCCCAAGGAAGGGGCAGGCTATAGAAGCAGAGATGCCCATACCTGGACCCCGAAAAAACGGAGAGCGTGGCCCCTGAAGGAGCCGAGCCTTTTTGATGCTGCTCCCCAGAAGAAGGCATGGCACACACGCTTCCCGAGAGGTAGCACGCTGTGTGTGCGGGGCCAGTCATGAAGGGTGCGTGCCCTGGTAGGTAGGTCCAGGCCCTCGCCTTCCCATGTATTGGCCATCTGTTGAACCCCGAGCCTGGCAGGTGCCCTCGAGGACATGGAGAGCCACGGCCCCAGGGTCCCCAGGGCAGAGGAATGGATACCGGGCCAACTGCATGCCTGCAACCAGGTCATGCCACCCACTGACCCCTTGCAGGGGGGCCCTCTCCCTGTATCTGCTGGGCCTCTTCCTGAGATCACTACCTCAGGTCTAGAGTGCCGCTGTGTGAGGCCCAGTGCTATCGCCTGTTGCACCCAGAAACTCAAGATTCCCCTCTTTGGCCTGGTAGGCCCTTTCTGTCTTGACAGCCCAAGGGATCAAGGAGGAGTGCTCCCCACCTGGTCCGAGGAGGCCCAAGCTCCTTGGGAGTTGGGTGTGTGTGACAGAAGCTCTGGGCTGTCCCACCTGGGTCACCTTGGCAAGGGCCAGGGCTTCAGGAACAGCCCAGGGCCGAGGGGGACAGCCACCAGTGGCCTAAGGGGCCCAGGTCCACCATCTGGACAGGCCAATGCATCACAACGTGAAGCAGCACGAGCCCTCAGCTGAACGTGGGCTGACGGTGGTGTCCCTGCACTTTCTGGTCCTTGTCAGGGACACAGCCAAACTTTCCCTTCCCTTGCAGGTGGGATGGCCCAAGGGTGGACC
>NW_022594710.1:0-1177 GCF_004348235.1 Phoca vitulina
GATGCCCCCAGCTTTGTTTTTCTTTTTCAACATTTCCTTGGCGATTCGGGGTCTTTTCTGATTCCATACAAATTTTAGGATTGTTTGTTCCAGCACTTTGAAAAATGTCATTGGAATTTTGATTGGGATGGCATTGAAGGTATAGATTGCTCTGGGTAGCATAGACATTTTAACAATGTTTATTCTTCCGATCCATGAGCATGGAATATTTTTCCATCTTTTTGTGTCTTCTTCAATTTCTGTCATGAGTGTTCTGTAATTCCTAGAGTATAGATCTTTTACCTCTTTGGTTATGTTTATTCCAAGGTATCTTATGGTTTTTGGTGTTATTGTAAATGGAACAATTTCTCTAATTTCTCTTTCTACAGTTGCATTGTTTGTGTATAAGAAAGCAACTGATTTCTGTGCTTTGATTTTGTATCCTGCCACATTACTGAATTGCTGTATGAGTTCTAGTAATTTGGGGGTGGAGTCTTTTGGGTTTTCCACATAAAGTATCATGTCATCTGCGAAATGAGAGTTTGACTTCTTCTTTGCCAATCTGAATACCTTTTATTTCTTTTTGTTGTCAGATTGCTGTTGCTAGGATTTCTAGTACTATGTTGAACAATAGTGGTGAGAATGGGCATCCTTGACGTGTTCCTGATCTTAAGGGAAAGGTTCTCAGCTTTTCCCCATTGAGGATGATATTCGCTGTGGGGTTTTCCATAGATGGATTTTATGAACTTGAGGAATTTTCCCTCTATCCCTATGCTCTGAGGAGTTTTAATCAGGAAAGGATGTTGTATTTTGTCAAATGCTTTTTCTGCATCAATTGAGAAGACCATATGGTTCTTCTCTCTCCTCTTATTAATGTGTTCTATCACATTGATTGATTTGCGAATGTTGAACCACACTTGCATCCCGGGGATAAATCCCACTTGGTCATGGTGGATGATACTTCTAATGTATTGTTGGATCCTATTAGCTAGGATTTTGTTGAGGATTTTGGAATCCATATTCATCAAGGATATCAGCCTGAAATTCTCCTTTTTGATGGGGTCTTTGCTTGGTTTGAGGATTAAGGTAATGCTGGCCTCATAGAATGAGTTTGGAAACAGTTAGGAACTGTTTCTATTTTTTGAAACAGTTTCAGGAGAATAGGTATTATTTCTTCTTTGAATGTTTGGTAGAATTC
>NW_022594711.1:0-1176 GCF_004348235.1 Phoca vitulina
AATGGAATATTGGTTTTAAGGAGCACTATATTATTTAAAACTAATATATGGAAAGTCAATTTTCATTCTACTAAGACACCCTGTCTATTGATTAACCACCTCTAATGTGTGCTCTACTTAATGTACCAGTTCACTCCATGCCTTTTATCAGTCATATGATCAGTTCTGTACTAATAAATCATACAATATTTTTTTCACCCCTGTAGTTTTATGTTCTTTCTTTCCTTGTAGAATTAACACTGTATTTTCAAAAGATTTTCAATTATCTCCTAGAGTAATGCGTACAGGCAATAAATCCAAAGTTATTTACCTATACAAGTGACTTGTTTGCTGTTACTTCTTCATGAGCTTGGTAGATCCAAGAAGTAGGACTTTTAAAATACCTACAGGCTCCTGTAACAAAGGAAGATCTGAAACAAAAATTATAAACACAAGCAACTTAAAACAGTTCATGTAGATTGTTTCTCTTCTCACTTGATGCCTTTTATAAAGTAATGAGCAAAGTTCGTTCTCTAGGGACCCAAGATTGTGTGTTTATTCATTTAATACAGATTTCTTCTGTACTGTGCCCTGATCATTTTATATCCTCAATATTTCTGGAACCATTCTGTCAGTGCAGGTGTACTTCATCTTTATTTTGCATTACTGCCTTCTAATTCATCTCCCATCTTTTATTACAGTGCCCCTCAAATTCATCCCTCTCTACAGCATTTAGAGTGATCTGTCTCAAATGTAAATATGACTATGAACCACTGTTGAAAATATATTTGTGTCCAGGTATCTTAAAATTACATATAAAGCTTTCATAATCTTGACTTCTGCCAAACTCTGAAGCCCTTTCTGCTGTCTGCCCTTTCCTCTGGCATTCTGAACTGCCGGTGATGTCTTCCTCTTAGATCACTGTATTTTAGACAAATATTTACCCTGTTGTGTGCTTCTCTCCCCTTTAGACAAATATTTACCCTGTTGTGTGCTTCTCTCCCTTGTCTTACTACAGCCTTGCATACTCTCCCCGTTTTCCTCCCTCTAACCCCTTTGATTCTGGCTGGCCTCACTGTTTTCAGTTGCAGTTCGGGCATTATCTCCAGAAAAACCATTCCTGACACCTTTTATCTACATGCTTCTTTAAACCTGGGAGCCTAGCACTTACTGGGAACTCCGTAAATAATTACTGAG
>NW_022594712.1:0-1175 GCF_004348235.1 Phoca vitulina
CCGTGTTCCTCCCCCGGCTTCACGGGAGAGGCTGTTTCCACACCTTCTCAGCGCCCAGACCCTCAACCTCCAGGATCGCAAAACCTCCTGAGTCTGAGCTGCCTGCCTCCCTCTTAAAGGACGCTAGTGATTACAGTGGATTCACCTGTTTAATCCAGAACTCTCCACCGCGTGATCCTCAGATTAATCACACCTGCAAATCCCCTGGGCCCACGTAAGAGCACATTCGCAGCTTCTGGGATTAGGACGCGGGCATCTTGGGCATCTTGGGCGGAGGGCATTATTCTGATGACCACAGGCATGAAACTGGAGGAAGGCTGGGGAATTTGCCTTTTCCAACAATGGAGACACAATGCCCCGGGACGGGAGGGTGCGTGCTGGGAGCCCCGGGAATTTCGCTCTGCCCTGACCCTGGAAGAGATCAGGCCTCATGGAGATGCCCACTGATGGTTTTGTAGGACTTCAAGCTCAGACGCGCATTTTAGGGCCAAAGTGTTGGTCCCAGACTAAAATGGGCACCACGGCATGAATATGTGATGCCCTGTTTCTTGTCTTCCTCTGGCCCCATTGGGTCTCCAGGAGGACGTGCAAACAGCCACACGCTCGTGGCCGGTTGGACGCGTGTTGCTTTGCCAGCCCGGTGTCCCCCTTCACACAGGAGGACGGGCCGCCGTGTGCCTCGATCCCAGCACCCTGTGGTGTCGCCCGGCACAGACATACCCGTGCTGCGGTGAGGCTCTGAGCTGCTCCCCGGGCTGTCTGTCGCTGGGACCCGCCTGTCCAGCAGCGCATCCCTCCACACCCGCACCCCTCATCCCGGGCTCAGCTGAGGGCCCCGCGGCCCCATTTCCCCGTCACCTCTCCACGTTCCCTGCCCCTCGTGTGCGGACACCCCTGTCTCCTCCTGCCTCACCCCACAGAGCGGCGTCCCTGACTCCCCTGAACGCACGTCCTGGCTTCTCCTTGGGGTTCCACCTCCACCTGCCGGTCTGCACACTGTCACACCCGTCACACCTGGCTTCGCCACAGGAGGGCCGTCGATGTGCTCCCAGCCCTGTAGGCACCGAGCTCCTGCAGACCAGCACCCGCGTCTCCTTCACGGCGGCAGCCGCAGCTGGCCACACCCGGGGGGGGGGGGGGGCCCAGTTGAGTCCAGCAAGGTGACCCCCCGATGG
>NW_022594713.1:0-1175 GCF_004348235.1 Phoca vitulina
TAAGAGCAGAAATCAATGAAATAGAAAACAGATGAATAATGAAAACCAACAAAGCCAAAGTGGAATATTTGAAAAGATGATTAGAACTGGTAAACCCCTGTAAAACTGATACAGAAAGAGAGAAAACACAATATAAAGAAAGAGTGAAAGAGGAGAGATACCTATACTCTTGGCATTAAAAGGATAAGGGAGTGGTATTAACAAATTTAGCAACAAATTGCCAAAAATTTGACAACTTAGATAAAATTGACAATTCCTTGAAAAATGGAATTTGCCAAATCTGACAAAGAAAAAAATATATGAATAGCCCTATAACTAAAAACAAAAACCCTCTAAAACTGTAATTTAAAACTTCCTTAGAAATAAAATTTCAGACTCAAGTGGTGAATTCCACTAAATGTTTAAGGAAGAAATTATACCAGTTTTTCAGAAAATGTTTTCTAAAATAAAAGGGGAGGGAACACTTCCTAGGTCATTTTCAGAGGCTTAAATAATCCTCATGCCAAAACCTGACCAGGACATTACAAGGAAAGAAAATTACAGAACAACAATGCAAGAACACAGAAGTGAAAGTCTTAAAATAGCAAATCCAATCCAGCAATACTTTAGAAAGGATAATATATCACAATCAAGTGGAGTTTATTCAAGGAATGAAAAGTTGGCTTAATATTTCAAAATCAATCAATGTAATTAGCCCAATTAAATAGTAAAGGAGAAAAAAGTATCCTCAATAGATACAGAAAATGCATTTGACAAAATAATAGAGTTTATATGGACAGAAATGGACAAGCTCACTCTAAAATTTTAACTTTCAGGAAAGCAAAGGACCAAGAAAAGTTGGGGTCATTTGGAAGAAGTATAAAGTTGAAAAAGTTATGTGAAAAAAGTTGGTGTCATGAGGGTTTGCTCCTAGTAAGGCAAATTAGATTGGTAGCAGAAGACTGCAAACTTCCCCAAACAGAGCTGGTTTCTAATGCTATGTGTAAAAATGGAAATTTCACCATTGCCTGGACATCTTTGAGCCTCACAGGGCCTCCAACGCCTAACTGTGGATTACCCTGCTCTTGCCAATATGCCCACTGCCCAACAGGAAAGGTTCCCACTCCAGGTAGTTTCCCTATCACCTGGCTCAGTGTTCCATCCTCACCCTCCTAGCCCATGAATTATTCACACAA
>NW_022594714.1:0-127 GCF_004348235.1 Phoca vitulina
AAGCTAAGGATCTACCCCTTCAACTCTAACTGCCTTTCATGACTTAAGTGTTTTATTAAAGCACTTATATTCATGATACGAAATTTACACTTTAAAGTTGAAAAGTCAGCACTTAAAAATTAACTTA
>NW_022594714.1:227-1175 GCF_004348235.1 Phoca vitulina
TTTTAAAAAAATATATAAAAGTGATCATGGCATACATGCATTTCTTGAAATAAACTTTTATTTGCCCGTTTTTCCTTTTCTTCTCTTTTTCTCTTTCTTCTGTGTCAACCCTATTCCACTTCCCACCTTCCCTTATCCAGAAACCCATGTTAACACAATATATGCATTTCAGTGGTTTTCTTCAACGGAATATATAGATATGTGTAGATAGGTGTACACACAATTACATAGTTAAAAATTATATTCACGTGTCTGCATCTTTCTTTTCTCATTTAATATCTCAGAATAAGTCTCTGAAGTCAAGTGGCCTCGCTACTGTTTTTAATGACTGCGCACTAGTTCATGGTGTGGATACACCATAATTTATTCCGCCAGAACCCTCCTGAAAGGGTTTTACAATTTTTAAATGAAAAAATTTGCCTTTACTCTGTTTTAAACATCTGTGCCCCAATGGACAATGCTATTGTAAACATCTTAGTGCCTGTCCATGACAAGAACACATAAAGAGATTAAGTGTTATTTTCATTTTACAAAGGAGGAAACTATAATTAAAGAAAGGTAAATAAAAGTTTTACAAATGAGGAAATTTTATTTGTTATTATTTTTAAAAGATTTTATTTCTTTCTTTATTTGTTTATTTATTTAAGAGAGAGGGACAGAGAAAGAGAGAGAGAGCATGAGTGGCGGGAGGAGTAGAGGGAGAAAGACAAGCACACTCCATGCTGAGCACAGAGCCCAACATGGGGCTCGATCTCAGGACCATGAGATCATGCCTGGGCTGAAACCAAGAGTTGGATGCTTAATGGACTGAGGCCACCCAGGTGCCCCTTATTTTATTTTTTTCAGTAAGCTCTATCCTCAATGTGGGACTTGAACTCAGGACCCTGAGATCAAGAGTCACACGTTCTACCAACTAAGCCAAACAAGCACCCCACAAATGAGGAAATT
>NW_022594715.1:0-1174 GCF_004348235.1 Phoca vitulina
TTCAGTCGCAGTAGAGACCCAACACAACAGTGTGGTAGATAAAAAAGAAGCTTATTGATCTCTGATATAATCATCTGGTTAAGGACTGTAGTCCAGGGCTGGTTTGGTGGTTCACAAGTCAGGGAGCCAGGCGCCTTCTATTTGACGGCTCCACCATTCTGGGGTGTCGCCCTCATCCACGTGAGGTCTTTATGCTGTTCACAGGTTGAGGTCTTAATTTCCCTTGGCCCTGCAAGCTGGAACCCTCCACAGCGTGGCGCCAAACCTTCTCCAACACTACCCTTGAACACACAAAGCTCCACCTTGAAGCACCATTCCCGCTTCTGCTTCAGGCCTCTAGGACTTTAACTCTTGAATGAGTGTGCTCCCCCCCCCCAACCCCCAGGTCTCAACAACATCTCCTCCGCACTAGGACCTCAGGAGCCGGAGCTGGTCGTGCCTGGCACTCCCCAGGACTGAGAGGCCCTGACTTCCATGGGGGCGGCTGCCAGCCGGCGTGAGCCTTCGGGACTCCAAGGGTAAGAATCCAGTGGTGCCTTCTGGTCATCTTCAGTCGGCTCTGCCCTGCCTCTCCCACCCTCCAATCCCTGTTGACCTCCAGTCCTGAAGAAGCCAGAGAACCTCTGCTCCACCGCCTCCCGGCTCTCTTTGCCCTACTTCAGTAGTTTGGTGAGCATAAAAAGGCTTGTTAGAGGGGCGCCTGGGTGGCTCAGTTGGTTAAGCGACTGCCTTCGGCTCAGGTCATGATCCTGGAGTCCCAGGATGGAGTCCTGCATCGGGCTCCCTGCTTGGCAGGGAGTCTGCTTCTCCCTCTGACCCTCTCCCCTCTCATGCTCTCTCTCATTGTCTCTCTCAAATCAATCAATCAATCAATCAATCAATCTTAAAAAAAAGCCTTGTTAGAATGGTCCCTCTGTTTCGGAGACCAGCTCAGGAGGGGTGGGCATGTGGGTTTCGAGGGCGACAGATTCTCTCTTTCTCTAAATGCTAGCCAGGCTCCTCTGAGCCCTCTTCTTCATTCAACCTTGCTTGGCCCTTGAAGACTTGAACAAACACTAACATAGTTTCGAGCAGCTCATGGCCGCATCCCGAGTAGAACCCAAGCCTCCGTTAAAGTGCCTGCCTCAAAAGCTCAAGGCTGTCTGAAGAATTTGCTGCTTATTCCAGCCAACAC
>NW_022594716.1:0-1173 GCF_004348235.1 Phoca vitulina
GAGCTGGGTGGGAGCTGCGCCCAGAGAGAGGGAGTTCCAGGAGCTAAAGAAAGAGAATGATCGCTTGAGGCGGATCCTAGCGGGTGTGGAGTCCAGCTGCCGGCCTGTCCTGAGGGACCCTCTGGGTCCTGCTGCTCCGCCCACAGTCCACGCAGGCTGGGGAGTGTCGGGGGGTCCCCGGGGTCATCTGGCCCCCAGGGGTGAGGGAAGGCCCACTGTGAGGGCCCCGGGACCCGGAGTCGCCTGCAGGGGTGACCGCGCTCAGGGCAGCTGGGCTCTGAGCCGCCACAGCCCGGCTCAGCATCTGCGCGGAGCTCCGTGAAGAACGTCTGATGGCTCTCTCTCTAGTGAAACGGCTACTCTTTCGGAACTGACGCCACAGTGACTCCCCGCCGGATAGCGGTGTAACCCCATCGCGGACTGTGTAACTAGAGCTTCGTCCACATTGTCATGAAGACATAGCTTCCGCACCGGACGCTTTAGAACTCTCTGCTGTAGGTACGGTGTTCGGATTGAAATTCATGCCACTGGGACTGAAGACATCCTCTATCGTGGACATGGATAGAGACTTTCAAACAAGACCATTTCTGTGCTCTAGGACTAGGGTTACAGTTCCGCAGAAAGAACTCAGTATTTATGTGAATAAAATGTGATTGCCTTAAAAAAAAGAGAGAGAGAGAAAACTTAAACAAAACAACATCTCACTCAAACTCTATGAAATAGTTAGTGTAGTCCTAAATTCAAATTTTAGTCCTAAAACTCATATTTTAGTCGTAAATTCAAATTTTAGTCCTAAAGTCAAATTTTAGTCCTAAAGTCAAATTTTAGTCCTGAATTAAAATTTTAGTCCTAAATTAGAATTTTAGCCTCAACTCATATTTTAGTCCTTAATTCTTCTTTTCGTCCTAAATTCATTGGATTAGTTTAATCTTAAATTTATACATAGGAAAGCTTAAGAATCTGCAACCCTCTCATCCTTGTTCCGTGATTTTTTTCTTCATCTTTGTTGTTTTGTTTAAGATACTATTTATTGTTTAACATTTATGAATTTTACGCAGTCAAAATACAACGTTTTCTCCTGATGACAAGCATACACTCCCATGCACGTGGACGCGTGCACACGCGGACACCCCAGGATGCAGAATCTAGACTATTGTAGTTGCTTTGTGAGTA
>NW_022594717.1:0-1172 GCF_004348235.1 Phoca vitulina
TTTTTTAACAAAGCCAATGTACAGCATGCGCTTCGGGCAGAAATACAGCCCATGCCTTGGGGTTTGGCTGAGTCCTTTTGACCCAACTAAATGTTAAAGTATAGCTTCCCTGAGCCCACAAGCAGGGCCCACAAACCTTAAAAGTTGAAAATTTCCTTTCTCATATAACGGCATTTTCTCACTACCCAGAAATATTAGCTGCTAACATTTTGGACTATTTCTTTTAGTTTTCATCTCCGTGGTCTCTCTCCTCCCTCCTTCTGATTCCTCTCCTCCGCTCCCCCCTCCCCAGGCTCGCTCCCTCATTGATTTTTCATTACTCCTATTCTTCTGTGTAAGTGTTCACCCGTGGACCAGAAAGATGGGATATGCCCGTATCCAGTTGTGGTAGAGCAAGCCGTCTTGCACGTTTGTGCCAAACAGAGCAACCCTTTCGGTGCTTGAAAGAGAAAAATCTTTGACGGAGCTAAACTTGCCCTCTCACCTCACCTCACCTTCCCACTGACTCCGTCTTTGACATTGGAGGCTCGTTTCAGTCCATTTTTACGCTTTTCCCTGTCCATCCGTGTGTCTGCTAACAAGCAGTGAAGAATGCGGTCTGTGTGCAGTTTTTAAAAAGTGTGTGACATACGGTACCACTGGGTAGGCGTTGCCCTGCATTTTGCGTTCCTCCAGCGATAGTGGGTAAAGGTGTCCGTGTTCCCCACACGTGCTGTGCCGCCTTCTGTCTCCCCTTCTTATCCGGTCTCCTCTTACGGATAGCCTACATTTTTCTGTATCCTTCTAATTTAGATTATTCCATTTTTTTCCTTTGCTACATTTGTGTGTTTCTAGCCTCTTTCCCTCAGCTTGTAGTTGTGAGGTCCGTCCATGTTGTTACATGGTGTCATAGCTCAGTCGTTTGTCATCATTGTCTATGCTTCATTGTGAAAATACATACATACAATTGACCGGTTCTGCAGTAGATGGACAGTAGCGCTCTTCTGTTTCTGACTATTGTGAATAACCGTACTATGGACACTCTGGTACATGCCTTTTGGTGTGTATATGCATGCATTTCTATTAGGCATATATTTAGGAGTGGAATTGCTGGGTCGTAGGGTATGCATATGGTTTAACTCAGTAGAGAATGCCAAATATCTTTATAATGTAATTTTTTTTTCGTATCTTTT
>NW_022594718.1:0-1172 GCF_004348235.1 Phoca vitulina
TCCCCACCTGTCCTGGCAGCCACCCCCAAGGCCTGGCCCTGTTAGTCCACAGACACCCCTGGTTCTGGGAGCCAGGAGGAAAGCCAGCTCCTGCACTGACTCCCCTAGGCGGGCCCCATTGTGGAGAGGTGCCACGGGGTGTGGGTGTGTGTCTCTGAGGTGGGGGTGGGGGGACCGGACAGATGGAGATGAAGAGTGACGGGGAGATGTGGGGAGGGATGGATGGGAAGGAGACACAGAGGGGAGACAGAGGGGAGAAGGGCAGTAGACTAAAGGAAGAGTTGTGGAAGGGAGAAGAGGGAAAGGGGAGACACTGGGAAGAATACAGAGCGGGGAATCACAATGGGGAAGAGAGGTAGAAACGGAAGGAGGAGAAGGGAGGAGCCCCCAAATTGGGAAAGACGCAGGTGAGAAGTGGGCTGGGAGGGAGGGTATGGATGAGCGGTCGGAGGGGTGTGTCTCCCAGGGTCCTTCTTGCCCCTCTGCTGTCTTTTTACATATACACCATTCCACCTCCACATCTGCCCCCAACTAGGTACCCTCCCTCCCAGCCCACTTCTCACCTGCGTCTTTCCCAATTTGGGGGCTCCTCCCTTCTCCTCCTTCCGTTTCTACCTCTCTTCCCCATTGTGATTCCCCGCTCTGTATTCTTCCCAGTGTCTCCCCTTTCCCTCTTCTCCCTTCCACAACTCTTCCTTTAGTCTACTGCCCTTCTCCCCTCTGTCTCCCCTCTGTGTCTCCTTCCCATCCATCCCTCCCCACATCTCCCCGTCACTCTTCATCCCCACCTGTCCTGGCAGCCACCCCCAAGGCCTGGCCCTGTTAGTCCACAGACACCCCTGGTTCTGGGAGCCAGGAGGAAAGCCAGCTCCTGCACTGACTCCCCTAGGCGGGCCCCATTGTGGAGAGGTGCCACGGGGTGTGGGTGTGTGTCTCTGAGGTGGGGGTGGGGGGACCGGACAGATGGAGATGAAGAGTGACGGGGAGATGTGGGGAGGGATGGATGGGAAGGAGACACAGAGGGGAGACAGAGGGGAGAAGGGCAGTAGACTAAAGGAAGAGTTGTGGAAGGGAGAAGAGGGAAAGGGGAGACACTGGGAAGAATACAGAGCGGGGAATCACAATGGGGAAGAGAGGTAGAAACGGAAGGAGGAGAAGGGAGGAGCCCCCAA
>NW_022594719.1:0-1172 GCF_004348235.1 Phoca vitulina
TCCCCACCTGTCCTGGCAGCCACCCCCAAGGCCTGGCCCTGTTAGTCCACAGACACCCCTGGTTCTGGGAGCCAGGAGGAAAGCCAGCTCCTGCACTGACTCCCCTAGGCGGGCCCCATTGTGGAGAGGTGCCACGGGGTGTGGGTGTGTGTCTCTGAGGTGGGGGTGGGGGGACCGGACAGATGGAGATGAAGAGTGACGGGGAGATGTGGGGAGGGATGGATGGGAAGGAGACACAGAGGGGAGACAGAGGGGAGAAGGGCAGTAGACTAAAGGAAGAGTTGTGGAAGGGAGAAGAGGGAAAGGGGAGACACTGGGAAGAATACAGAGCGGGGAATCACAATGGGGAAGAGAGGTAGAAACGGAAGGAGGAGAAGGGAGGAGCCCCCAAATTGGGAAAGACGCAGGTGAGAAGTGGGCTGGGAGGGAGGGTATGGATGAGCGGTCGGAGGGGTGTGTCTCCCAGGGTCCTTCTTGCCCCTCTGCTGTCTTTTTACATATACACCATTCCACCTCCACATCTGCCCCCAACTAGGTACCCTCCCTCCCAGCCCACTTCTCACCTGCGTCTTTCCCAATTTGGGGGCTCCTCCCTTCTCCTCCTTCCGTTTCTACCTCTCTTCCCCATTGTGATTCCCCGCTCTGTATTCTTCCCAGTGTCTCCCCTTTCCCTCTTCTCCCTTCCACAACTCTTCCTTTAGTCTACTGCCCTTCTCCCCTCTGTCTCCCCTCTGTGTCTCCTTCCCATCCATCCCTCCCCACATCTCCCCGTCACTCTTCATCCCCACCTGTCCTGGCAGCCACCCCCAAGGCCTGGCCCTGTTAGTCCACAGACACCCCTGGTTCTGGGAGCCAGGAGGAAAGCCAGCTCCTGCACTGACTCCCCTAGGCGGGCCCCATTGTGGAGAGGTGCCACGGGGTGTGGGTGTGTGTCTCTGAGGTGGGGGTGGGGGGACCGGACAGATGGAGATGAAGAGTGACGGGGAGATGTGGGGAGGGATGGATGGGAAGGAGACACAGAGGGGAGACAGAGGGGAGAAGGGCAGTAGACTAAAGGAAGAGTTGTGGAAGGGAGAAGAGGGAAAGGGGAGACACTGGGAAGAATACAGAGCGGGGAATCACAATGGGGAAGAGAGGTAGAAACGGAAGGAGGAGAAGGGAGGAGCCCCCAA
>NW_022594720.1:0-1172 GCF_004348235.1 Phoca vitulina
GGGTCACATGCTCAAGAAGCTGGCTCTGCTCCCAGCTTCAGGGAGTCTGTGCATTTAGCTCCATCTGAATTTTCAGGGACGCAGGCCTTCCTATCAATGCCCTTTCATCAACATAAAAACCAGTGCAGGCTGGAACTCAGTGTGTGCAGGAATCTTCCACATGCAAGTTTCAACTTTGGGTTTGGGTTCAGCAGTCTTTGTCTCTGGCTACAACAGAGATGGGGATTTTTAGGGTAGTCCTGGAAGCTTTCTGCTCCCTTTCTCAAACTGGGAATGATGTTACATAATCATGACAATAGATTCATTCAAAATACAAGGAAGAGCAATGGATTTTCATGGAACAGAATGAAAATTTCCATGAGCTCTTCCACACAAGGGGCTATTTAGGAATGACTGAAATGGGTACTTTTGTCAGTGATATATGTCAACACATTGTACAAATTGAATCAATAGAAATCATTCCGATTTTGTGATTCTATAGGGTCTTCTGAATCAGGTATTCAGAGGATAAGCATTCATGTCCCCTCAGAGTCACTAACTTTGGAATAGTATGAGCTCCACCAAGTCACTTATGCTCTAAAATCCTCCCTTTATTCGTGCATAAAATAAAAGTGCCTATTTACAGGGTATTATCTTACTGAAAAAGAAAATAAATGTAATAAGATAAGTAGAGTGCGTGACCCTCAAAAAAATTTTATTACATTTCTATTTCCAGGAGTAAAAAAAGCTGAATACAGACTTGAAAAAACATTCTACACAGTCTCTTTACATTTCATTGAAAAAGAAGCTACAGGAAACTTAAAAATTATGTCTTGTATTTTATTTGTTCATGACCACCTATTTTTTGGAGGCTTTTCCATTTGAATAATTTACAAATAATTTATATGCTACCTGCCGGGAGATCTTTTTCCCAGGGCATTGGATATGGGCATCTCTGTCACTTGCTCCAATGGTTCCATGGCAGCATGGCTTTTTATCTGCAAAGCCTTTTTGGAAGAAAACGGTCAAGAAAAACAAGTGAAATGAGAGCACTGATAGGTCTAATTTTAGGAGGGAAAATGTACTGTTACATAAATCTGAAAATGTGCAAAGGTTCCTGTGGGGGCAAATGCCCGCCCCCGGGGGGGGCTGGGGTGCAGGCCCAGCTGCAGTTTGGGTGCAGGCTGCAGATC
>NW_022594721.1:0-1171 GCF_004348235.1 Phoca vitulina
AACTTCCAGAAGTGATGGGAAGCTGGGTAGCCAGGCTTTGAAACTCAGCTAGGACGAGGAGAGACCAGACAACAGTAAGTATAAGCATCTCCTTCCACAGAACTATCCTTTTAGGACATCTCCACCAGCAACACTCTCACTAGACCTCAACATCATCATTACAGGACTCCTGATGCGGCCATAGCGCACCCCCCACCCCCGAATAATGTTCCAACTCTCTCTACAGGACACGACCACTCATTTAGGAATAAACGTCCCAGACAAGAACATCCATCTGGCCCCATGCCACCAAGTCAGGATTCACAACTGCATTTACTTGCTTTCACCCTAATAATTATGCTATCTTGTTTCCCAAGGATGGCCTTTAAGGTCTCGGTAAATTAGAAGTGTGGGGGTAAATGATGGGTGGATAGAGGAGATGAAATCGATGGGCTAAAGAAGGTGGATTAAAAATAATCTATTATTAAATTCTTTATTTGCCTCTACCCATTGATTGGCAGAAGGGATGGAATGCCCAGGCCAAACTGATATATTTTATGGTGAAATTTGCTGTATTACCTTACTGAAAAGACCAGGAGTAGATCTGACTTTAATTGATAATTAATCCAGAGTTCAACGGTCCAGACCTTGGTTTTTGTCTGCTTCTCAGAATCCATCCCCTCACCTACGCCTCAGATTCAGTCTTCTATTCCACATGGTGACAAGAAACCTGCTGCTTCCCTGGGGTCCTGGTCCTCTCAGCTTTAAGCCAAGTAATAAGAGGAAGAAGGGTCTCAAGAGTCTCTTTCATTTGAGTTCAGCAAACCCTCAGTGTTTCTCATTATGTTAGCCCCGGACACATTCCCTAAACCCTAAGCTGTCACCACAGTCAATAAGATGTCATGCAGTGATTGGCCAGGCTGGTCCAATTCCTAACTTTTGGAGAGGTCTTGAGCAAGATTATAAGTAGAGGCCCATATAATATATGTCAAATTATTTTAAAATTATAAATCAAATGACATGTTAAATAAAATATATTCTACCCTCTTAACAATATAACAATATAACAATAACCTGGGAGGAAGGTCTGCATTTAGAATTCTCAGACTCCTTAGAGGCCTGCTCTGGAATATGGGCATCATGGGAAAGGGTAGCCCAAAGCCTGATGAATTCTCTTTCCTTTCTTGCCTCT
>NW_022594722.1:0-1170 GCF_004348235.1 Phoca vitulina
AAGAAAGGTCTCAATTACACAACCTAACCCTACACCTAAAGGAGCTGGAGAAAGAACAGCAAATCAAGCCTAAACCCAGCAGGAGAAGAGAAATCATAAAGATCAGAGCAGAAATTAATGAAACAGAAACCAAAAGAACAGTAGAACAGATCAACAAAACTAGGAGCTGGTTCTTTGAAAGAACTAACAAGATTGATAAACCCCTGGCCAGACTTATCAAAAAGAAAAATGACCCAAATAAATAAAATCATGAACGAAAGAGGAGAGATCACAACCAACACCAAAGAAATACAAACAATTATAAGAACATACTATGAGCAACTATATGGCAGCAAATTGGATAATCTGGAAGAAAGGGATGCATTCCTAGAGATATATCAACTACCAAAACTGAACCAGGAGGAAATAGAAAACCTGAACAGACCTATAACCACTAAGGAAATTGAAACAGTAATAAAAAATCTCCCAACAAACAAGAGCACAGGGCCAGATGGCTTCCCAGGGGAATTCAACCAAACATTTAAAGAAGAATTAATACCTATTCTTCTGAAACTGTTCCAAAAATAGAAATGGAAGGAAAACTTCCAAACTCGTTTTATGAGGCCACCATTACCTTAATCCCCAAACCAAAGACCCCATCAAAAAGGAGAATTATAGACCAATATCCTTGATGAACACGGATGCAAAAATTCTCACCAAAATACTAGCCAAGAGGACCCAACAGTACATTAAAAGCATTATTCACCATGACCAAGTGGGATTTATCCCTGGGCTGCAAGGTTGATTCAACATCCGTAAATCAGTGTGATACAATACATTAATAAAAGAAAGAACAAGAACCATATGATCCTCTCAATATATGCAGAAAAAGCTTTTGACAAAGTACAGCATCCTTTCTTGATCAAACTCTTCAGAGTATAGGGATAGAGGGCACATACCTCAATATCATAAAAGCCATCTATGAAAAACCCACAGCGAATATCATTCTCAATAGGGAAAAACTGAGAGCTTTCCCCCTAAGGTCAGGAATGCAGCAGGGATGTCCACTGTCACCACTGCTATTCAACATAGTATTAGAAGTCCTAGCCACAGCAATCAGACAACAAAAAGAAATCAAAGGCATCCAAATCAGCAAAGAAGTCAAACTCTCACTCTTTGCAGATGATATGA
>NW_022594723.1:0-1170 GCF_004348235.1 Phoca vitulina
TTATATTCTTCCAATAAAGTAAGCTAGAGAAAAGAAAATGTTATTGAGATCATAAGAGAAAATACATTTACAGTACTATCATGTATTTATTGAAAGCATCTGCATATAAGTGCACTCATTCCAACCATGTCAACTACATATTCTATCATTTTTTTTTTTAATTTTATTTATTTGACAGTGAGAGCACAAGTAGGCAGAGCGGCAGGCAGAGGGAGAGGGACAAGCAGGCTCCCCACTGAGCAGAGAACCCAACATGGGGCTCGATCCCAGGACGCCGGAATCATGACCTGAGCCGAAGGCAGATGCTTAACCAACTGAGCCACCCAGGCACCCTGTACATTCTCTCATTTAATCCTCATATTTTTAAGTTTTGTCACTTGTCTGTAATATCCTATATGCAAGGAAGGTCCTGTTCAGAGCCATGTATTTAATTCAGATGTTGTGTCTCTTAGTTCTTTCAGTTTAGAATCATTCCTTAGTGTTTCCTTAATTTTCATGACTTTTAATCTTTTAAACAGTTTATTCCAGTAATGTAGAATGTCTTTCAGTGTGGGTTTTTCTTATGTTTCCTTATGACTACATTCAGATCAGGGACGCCTGGGTGGCTCAGTTGGTTAAGCAACTGCCTTCGGCTCAGGTCGTGATCCTGGTGCCCTGCGATCAAGTCCTGCATCAGGCTCCCTGCTCAGTGGGAAGCCTGCTTCTCCCTCTGCCTGCCGCTCCCCCTGCTTGTGTTTTCTCTCTCTCTCTGACAAATTAAAAAAAAAAACAACTTAAAAAAACTCAGATCATATATTTTTAGCAAGAGTATGAAGTGGTCCTCTACTCTTCTCATTGCATCCTATCATGTGACCTACAATTTTGATTTGTCCCATTGTTGGTCATGTTAGCATTGATCCTGGAGGTAATATCTGCCAGGTTTCTCCTCTAGAATGGTAACTTTCCACTTTATAATTAATTAGTATTTTAGGGGAAGTACTTTGAGACATGTAAATATCTCCTTCTCAGACACCCTGTGCCAGGCCACGTCTTCTGCAGATGATTGACTGCCCCACAGGCTCTGAAAACACATGCTGGGCTGTTCTTTCCCTTCAGTCTGTGATACCGCATTCTATGTTGTTGACCTTTCAGGGGTGTTCCAACACTGTGCAGGGTGGCTCTCCCACGTTT
>NW_022594724.1:0-814 GCF_004348235.1 Phoca vitulina
AAGAACCAGCTCCTAGTTTCGTTGATCTGTTCTACTGTTCTTTTGGTTTCTATTTCATTGATTTCTGCTCTGATCTTTATTATTTCTCTTCTCCTGCTGGGTTTAGGCTTTATTTGCTGTTCTTTCTCCAGCTCCTTTAGGTGTAGGGTTAGGTTGTGTACTTGAGACCTTTCTTGTTTCTTGAGAAAGGCTTGTATTGCTATATACTTTCCTCTTAGGACTGCCTTTGCTGTATCCCAAAGATTTTGAATAGTTGTGTTTTCATTTTCATTGGTTTCCATGAATTTTTTTAATTCTTCTTTAATTTCCTGGTTGACCCATTCATTCTTCAGTAGGATGCTCTTTAGCCTCCATGTATTTGAGTTCTTTCTGACATTCCTCTTGTGATTGAGTTCTAGTTTCAAAGCATTGTGGTCTGAAAATAGGCAGGGGATGATCCCAATCTTCTGGTACCGGTTGAGACCTGATTTATGACCTAGGATGTGATCTATTCTGGAGAATGTTCCATGGGCACTAGAGAAGAATGTGTATTCCGTTGCTTTGGGATGGAATGTTCTGAATATGTCTGTGAAGTCCATTTGGTCCAGTGTGTCATTTAAAGTCTTTATTTCCTTGCTGATCTTTTGCTTAGACGATCTGTCCATTTCAGTGAGGGGGGTGTTAAAGTCCCCCACTATTATTGTATTGTTGTCGATGTGTTTCTTTGCTTTTGTTATTAATTGCCTTATATAATTGGCTGCTCCCATGTTAGGGGCATAGATATTTACAATTGTTAGATCTTCTTGTTGGATAGACCCTTTAAGTAGGATATAGT
>NW_022594724.1:914-1170 GCF_004348235.1 Phoca vitulina
AGGCAGGGAATGATCCCAATCTTTTGGTACCGGTTGAGACCTGATTTATGACCTAGGATGTGATCGATTCTGGAGAATGTTCCATGGGCACTAGAGAAGAATGTGTATTCGTTGCTTTGGGATGGAATGTTCTGAATATGTCTGTGAAGTCCATTTGGTCCAGTGTGTCATTTAAAGTCTTTATTTCCTTGTTGATCTTTTGCTTAGATGATCTGTCCATTTCAGTGAGGGGGGTGTTAAAGTCCCCCACTATTAT
>NW_022594725.1:0-1170 GCF_004348235.1 Phoca vitulina
TGAAGACGAGGTGACTTCAGTCTTTAATAAAACTCACACATGAAGGCGCTAAGGCAGCCATGAGGTCCTTGAGGAAGGTCACACTCTGCATGGGTCAGGTATCTACCAGGGGCTGCAGCTGTAGGAAATTTACTTTAAGCCACATTTCTCCTGCCTTTGTTTCCCTCATCAGCTGACTCTGTTACCCAGGCAGCCTGCCCCTGGCACCCAGGAGTTTCTCCTCAATAGGAGAAAACCAAACAATGTCTTCCTGCTAAGAGAGGCTGGAGGGGCTGAATTTAAGAGAATTTGGAATACTTTATAGCCAATGTTCCTTGAGAGTAGTTCAGACTACAGATTAGACCAAACAAAGGAAGGAGCTGACTTGGCCATGAAGGGGGAGCTGCACAGGGAGACCCGTTGCTGAGGGACAGCAGGGTTTTTTTTTGTTTTGTTTGTTTTTAAAAATTTTATTTATTTATTTGACAGAGAGAGACACAGCGAGAGAGGGAACACAAGCAGGGGGAGTGGAGAGGGAGAAGCACGCTTCCCGCCAAGCAGAGAGCCCGATCCGGGGCTCGATCCCAGGACCCTGGGATCATGACCTGAGCTGAAGGCAGACACTTAATGACTGAGCACCCAGGCGCCCCGGACAGCAGGTTTTTGTCTCACTTCCCCACAGGCCGGGAGCACTGTGTGACCTTTGAGACTGCTGTCCCCTACTGAGCAGTAATACTCCGCCTCGTCCTCAGCCTGGAGCCCAGTGATGGTCAGGGTGCCTGAGCTGCCAGACTTGGAGCCAGAGAATCGTTCAGGGACCCCTGAGGGTCTGGTATCATCCCAATAGATAACGGTTTTAGGGGCTTTTCCTGGGAGTTGTTGGTGCCAGCTCACATAATAACTCCCGATGTTGGAGCTGCTTCCAGTGCAAGAGATGGTGACCGTCTGGCCCAGAGCCCCAGACACGGAGGGCGGCTGAGTCAGCACAGACTGGGCCCAGGACCCTGCAAGGGGGAGAGACACAGAGAGGGTGATGCTGGGGTCTAGACACAAGAGTAGGAAGCAGGGCCCAAAAGTCCTTCCAGGGCCCCTTCCCTGTCCCTGCATCCAGTCACCTGTGCAGTGAGCGAGGAGGCTGAGGAGAAGAGGGGACCAGGCCATGGTGGAGGTCATCACCGATCCTGCCTTCTG
>NW_022594726.1:0-1169 GCF_004348235.1 Phoca vitulina
CATAATACCCTCCAGTTCCATCCACGTCGTTGCAAATGGCAAGATCTCATTCCTTTTGATGGCTGCATAATATTCCATTGTATATATATACCACTTCTTCTTTATCCATTCATCTGTTGATGGACATCTTGGCTCTTTCCACAGTTTGGCTATTGTGGACATTGCTGCTATAAACATCAGGGTGCACGTAGCCTTTCGGGTCCCTACTTTTGTATCTTTGGGGTAAATACCCAGTAGTGCAATTGCTGGATCATATGGTGATTTCTGCTCTGATCTTTATGATTTCTCTTCTCCTGCTGGGTTTAGGCTTTATTTGCTGTTCTTTCTCCAGCTCCTTTAGGTGTAGGGTTAGGTTGTGTACTTGAGACCTTTCTTGTTTCTTGAGAAAGGCTTGTATTGCTATATACTTTCCTCTTAGCACTGCCTTTGCTGCATCCCAAAGATTTTGAATAGGTGTGTTTTCATTTTCATTGGTTTCCATGAATTTTTTAAATTCTTCTTTAATTTCCTGGTTGACCCATTCATTCTTCAGTAGGATGCTCTTTAGCCTCCATGTATTTGAGTTCTTTCCGACTTTTGTCTTGTGATTGAGTTCTAGTTTCAAAGCATTGTGGTCTGAAAATAGGCAGGGAATGATCCCAATCTTTTGGTACCGGTTGAGACCTGATTTGTGACCCAGGATGTGATCTATTCTGGAGAATGTTCCATGGGCACTAGAGAAGAATGTGTATTCCATTGCTTTGGGATGGAATGTTCTGAATATGTCTGTGAAGTCCATTTGGTCCAGTGTGTCATTTAAAGCCTTTATTTCCTTGTTGATCTTTTGCTTAGATGATCTGTCCATTTCAGTGAGGGGGGTGTTAAAGTCCCCCACTATTATTGTATTGTTGTCGATGTGTTTCTTTGCTTTTGTTATTAATTGCCTTATATAATTGGCTGCTCCCATGTTAGGGGCATAGATATTTACAATTGTTAGATCTTCTTGTTGGATAGACCCTTTAAGTAGGATATAGTGTCCTTCCTCATCTCTTATTACAGTCTTTGGTTTAAAATCTAATTTGTGTGCTATAAGGATTGACACCCCAGCTTTCTTTTGGTGTCCATTAGCATGGTAAATGGTTTTCCACTCCCTCACTTTCAATCTGGGGTGTCTTTGGGTCTAAAATGAG
>NW_022594727.1:0-1169 GCF_004348235.1 Phoca vitulina
TTTTTTTTTTTAACATATAATGTATTATTTGTTTCAGAGGTACAGGTTTGTGATTCAACAGTCTTACACAATTCACAGCTCTCACCATAGCACATACCCTCCCCAATGTCTATCACTCAGGCAGCCCATCCCTCCCACCCCCCACCACTCCAGCAACCCTAGTTTATTTCCTGAGATTAAGAATTCCTCATATCAGTGAGGTCATATGATACATGTCTTTCTCTGATTGACTTATTTCGCTCAGCATAATATCCTCCAGTTGCAGCCACGTCATTGCAAATGGCAAGATCTCATTCCTTTTGATGGCTGCATAATATTCCGTTGTATATATATACCACATCTTCTTTATCCATTCATCTGTCGATGGACATCTTGGCTCTTTCCATAGTTTAGCTACTTTGGACATTTCTGCTATAAACATCGGGGTGCACATACCCCTTCAGGTCCCTACATTTGTATCTTTGGGGTAAATACCCAGTAGTGCAATTGCTGGATCATATGGTAGCTCTATTTTCAACTTTTTGAGGAACCTCCATACTATTTTCCAGAGTGGCTGCACCAGCTTGCATTCCCACCAACAGTGTAGGAGGGTTCCCCTTTCTCCTCATCCCCACCAACATCTGTCATTTCCTGACTTGTTAATTTTAGCCATTCTGACTGGTGTGAGGTGATATCTCATTGAGGTTTTGATTTGGATTTCCCTGATGCCGAGCGATGTTGAGCACTTTTTCATGTGTCTGTTGGCCATTTGGATGTCTTCTTTGGAAAAATGTCTGTTCATGTCTTCTGCCCATTTCTTGATTGGATCATTTGTTCTTTGGGTGTTGAGTTTGATAAGTTCTTTATAGATCTTGGATACTAGCCCTTTATCTGATATGTCATTTGCAAATATCTTCTCCCATTCTGTCGGTTGTCTTTTGGTTTTGTTGACTGTTTCTTTTGCTGTGCAAAAGCTTTTTATCTTGAAGTCCCAAAAGTTCATTTTTGCTGTTGCTTCCCTTGCCTTTGGTGATGTTACTAGGAAGAAGTTGCTGCAGCTGAGGTCGAAGAGTTGCTGCCTGTGTTCTCCTTTAGGATTTTGATGGACTCCTGTCTCACATTGAGGTCTTTCAACCATTTGGAGTCTATTTTTGTGTGTGGTGTAAGGAAATGGTTCAGTTTCATTCTTC
>NW_022594728.1:0-1169 GCF_004348235.1 Phoca vitulina
TGGGGATAAGCTTGTATATATGTTTAAAATTCATAATAATACATGTTGTCATTAATGTATCTGTGACTGTATTTTATAGTTACGATGTCAGCATTAGGATTAGGAGAAGAGGAAGATGGCGAATCATCTTGGCATTCTGAGGTACTGTTTTCTTCTTCTTATTTTAAAATATAAGCATGGAATGATGTTAAAGCATAAAAGGGATACTTAGACTTTGTCATCTCTGCATTTGCCCATAAAAACTATTTCCTCATACTTTTTACCTGTAATTGATAAAATAATGATGTGCTAAATATAATAATAGAGCATAATACAGTTCTGCTAATTTGCAAGCTTAACTTAATGAAAGCTGTGTAGTATTCTTGCAGAAAACTGAGGCTTAGGAGTGATAAGGAATTAGTTTGCGTTTTGAAATTAAGTTATCTAAAAAACTAAAGAATTACTCCAGGCCAACCTATGGCCAGATGTGATTCTGTGGTGTATATGGATGTGCAAAATTCCTGATGAGATCTAGAAAGTTTGGATTATAGTTTTCTACAACTTGGAACTTGAAAAGCTAATGCCTGGGACTTGAAAATATTTTATATATATATATATATATTTTAAGATTTTATTTATTTATTTGAGAGAGAGAGAGTGAGTGAGCAGGAGGGAGAGGGACAGAGAATCTGAAGCGGACTCCACTCTGGGCGCAGAGCCCTACTGATACCAAGAGTTGGACACTCAACTGACTGAGCCATCCAGGGGCCCTGAAAGTATTATATTTGGATTGTCAAGTAGATTTACAAGGAGCATTGGGATTGTAATAACAATTTGGTTTAGTGGTCTTTTATTTCTACCACTGCCCTTACAGAAACACTGTTGGTTGACATAGGTAGGGTCAGTTTTTTGTATTTGGAAGCTCCTGCATTCCGTGAATGAAAATATTTTGAAATAACTTAATTGTCTAAGATTTCACTTTAATGATACTTTTTTTTTTTTAAGATTTTAATTACTTGAGAGAGACAGAGAACAAACATGAGTATGGAGGAAGGGCAGAGGGAGAGGGAGAAGCAGGGGAGCCTGATGCAGGGCTGGATCCCAGGATCCCGGGGGTCATGACCTGAGCCAAAGACAGACGCTTAACTGACTGAGCCACCCAGTTGCCCCAAAGCCACTCTTTTAATTCC
>NW_022594729.1:0-1169 GCF_004348235.1 Phoca vitulina
CATAATACCCTCCAGTTCCATCCACGTCGTTGCAAATGGCAAGATCTCATTCCTTTTGATGGCTGCATAATATTCCATTGTATATATATACCACTTCTTCTTTATCCATTCATCTGTTGATGGACATCTTGGCTCTTTCCACAGTTTGGCTATTGTGGACATTGCTGCTATAAACATCAGGGTGCACGTAGCCTTTCGGGTCCCTACTTTTGTATCTTTGGGGTAAATACCCAGTAGTGCAATTGCTGGATCATATGGTGATTTCTGCTCTGATCTTTATGATTTCTCTTCTCCTGCTGGGTTTAGGCTTTATTTGCTGTTCTTTCTCCAGCTCCTTTAGGTGTAGGGTTAGGTTGTGTACTTGAGACCTTTCTTGTTTCTTGAGAAAGGCTTGTATTGCTATATACTTTCCTCTTAGCACTGCCTTTGCTGCATCCCAAAGATTTTGAATAGGTGTGTTTTCATTTTCATTGGTTTCCATGAATTTTTTAAATTCTTCTTTAATTTCCTGGTTGACCCATTCATTCTTCAGTAGGATGCTCTTTAGCCTCCATGTATTTGAGTTCTTTCCGACTTTTGTCTTGTGATTGAGTTCTAGTTTCAAAGCATTGTGGTCTGAAAATAGGCAGGGAATGATCCCAATCTTTTGGTACCGGTTGAGACCTGATTTGTGACCCAGGATGTGATCTATTCTGGAGAATGTTCCATGGGCACTAGAGAAGAATGTGTATTCCATTGCTTTGGGATGGAATGTTCTGAATATGTCTGTGAAGTCCATTTGGTCCAGTGTGTCATTTAAAGCCTTTATTTCCTTGTTGATCTTTTGCTTAGATGATCTGTCCATTTCAGTGAGGGGGGTGTTAAAGTCCCCCACTATTATTGTATTGTTGTCGATGTGTTTCTTTGCTTTTGTTATTAATTGCCTTATATAATTGGCTGCTCCCATGTTAGGGGCATAGATATTTACAATTGTTAGATCTTCTTGTTGGATAGACCCTTTAAGTAGGATATAGTGTCCTTCCTCATCTCTTATTACAGTCTTTGGTTTAAAATCTAATTTGTGTGCTATAAGGATTGACACCCCAGCTTTCTTTTGGTGTCCATTAGCATGGTAAATGGTTTTCCACTCCCTCACTTTCAATCTGGGGTGTCTTTGGGTCTAAAATGAG
>NW_022594730.1:0-1168 GCF_004348235.1 Phoca vitulina
CAAATGGACTTCACAGACATATTCAGAACATTCCATCCCAAAGCAACAGAATACACATTCTTCTCTAGTGCCCATGGAACATTCTCCAGAATCGATCACATCCTAGGTCATAAATCAGGTCTCAACCGGTACCAGAAGATTGGGATCATCCCCTGCATATTTTCAGACCACAATGCTTTGAAACTAGAACTCAATCACAAGAGGAAAGTCGGAAAGAACTCAAATACATGGAGGCTAAAGAGCATCCTACTGAAGAATGAATGGGTCAACCAGGAAATTAAAGAAGAATTAAAAAAATTCATGGAAACCAATGAAAATGAAAACACAACTATTCAAAATCTTTGGGATACAGCAAAGGCAGTCCTAAGAGGAAAGTATATAGCAATACAAGCCTTTCTCAAGAAACAAGAAAGGTCTCAAGTACACAACCTAACCCTACACCTAAAGGAGCTGGAGAAAGAACAGCAAATAAAGCCTAAACCCAGCAGGAGAAGAGAAATAATAAAGATCAGAGCAGAAATCAATGAAATAGAAACCAAAAGAACAGTAGAACAGATCAACGAAACTAGGAGCTGGTTCTTTGAAAGAATTAACAAGATTGATAAGCCCCTGGCCAGACTTATCAAAAAGAAAAGAGAAATGACCCAAATCAACAAAATCATGAATGAAAGAGGAGAAATCACAACCAACACCAAAGAAATACAATTATAAGAACATATTATGAGCAACTCTATGCCAGCAAATTAGATAACCTGGAAGTAATGGATGCATTCCTAGAGATGTATCAACTACCAAAACTGAACCAGGAAGAAATAGAAAACCTGAACAGACCTATAACCACTAAGGAAATTGAAGCAGTCATCAAAAATCTCCCAAAAAACAAAAGCCCCGGGCCAGATGGCTTCCCAGGGGAATTCTACCAAACATTTCAAGAAGAATTAATACCTATCCTTCTGAAACTGTTCCAAAAAATAGAAATGGAAGGAAAACTTCCAAACTCATTTTATGAGGCCAGCATTACCTTGATCCCCAAACCAGACAAAGACCCCATCAAAAAGGAGAATTACAGACCAATATCCCTGATGAACATGGATGCAAAAATTCTCACCAAAATACTAGCCAATAGGATCCAACAGTACATTAAAAGGATTATTCACCACGACCAAGT
>NW_022594731.1:0-1168 GCF_004348235.1 Phoca vitulina
GCCCCTCTCGAGCCAGCTCTAGTTTCATGGAACTAGCATTCCACTTGCACGGCTGTGTGGAGGTCTAAAATGCAGGCACCTCCCTCGAAGGAACAACAGTGTAGAGAAACCGTGCTTTAGCTACCGTCCACCTCTCTGAAGGAGAAAACTGTTTAACTTGTACCAGGGGTGACAGCCTGGGGAACGGGTTGCATTCATAACCCAGACTGAGAAACAGGCCAGTGCAGAAGGCACCTCTCGAACCAGCTGTCCTTTCAAGAAACTAGCATTCCTCTTGCACGGGTTTGGGGAGTTCTAAAATGCAGGCACCTCCCTCGAAGGAACGATAGTGTAGAGAAACCGTACTTTAGCTACCAACGAACTGTCTGAAGGAGAATGCACTTTACGGTGTACCACGGGTGAGAGCCCGGGGAACGGGTTCCATACGTAGCACGGAGGGAGAAACAGGCCGGTGCAGAACGCACCTCTCGAACCAGCTCCAGTTTCATGAAACTAGCATTCCTCTTGCACGGCTGTGTGGAGCTTTAATATGCAGGCACATCCCGCGAAGGAACGACAGTGTAGAGAAACCGTCCTTTAGCTACGGTCCACCTCTCTGCAAGAGAAAGCAGTTTACGTTGTCCACGGGTGAGAAACTGCGGAACGAGTTGCATACATAACACGGAGCGAGAAACAGGCCGTTGCAGACGGCCCCTCTCGAGCCAGCTCTAGTTTCATGGAACTAGCATTCCACTTGCACGGGTGTGTGGAGGTCTAAAATGCAGGCACCTCCCTCGAGGGAACAACAGTGCAGAGAAACCGTGCTTTAGCTAGCGTCCACCTCTCTGAAGGAGGAAGCAGTTTACCGTGTACTCTGGGTGAGAGCCTGGGGAACGGGTTCCATACGTAAATCCGAGGAAGAGACAGGCCGGTGCAGAAGGAACTTCTCGAAAGAGCTCCAGTTTGAGGAATGTAGCATTCCTCTTACACGGGTGTGTGGAGGTCTAATATCCAGGCACCTCCCTCGAAGGAACAACAGTGTGGAGAAAACGTGCTTTAGCTACCGTCCACCTCTCTGAAGGAGAAAACAGTTTACGGTGTACCAGGGGTGAGAGCCTGGGGAACGGGTTGCATTCATAACCCGGAGGGAGAAACGGGCCGGTGCAGAAGGCACCTCTCGAACCAGCTG
>NW_022594732.1:0-1168 GCF_004348235.1 Phoca vitulina
TTGTGGTTTTGATTTGTATTTCCCTGATGCCGAATGAAGTGGAGCAGTTTTTCATGTGTTTGTGGGCCATTTGTATGTGTTCTTTGGAGAAATGTCTGTGCATGTCTTCTGCCCATTTCTTGACTGGACTAATTGTTTTTTGAGTGTTGAGTTTGATAAGTTCTTTATAGATCCTGGATACTAGCCCTTTATTTGATAAGACATTTGCAAATATCTTCTTCCATTCCATAGGTTGCCTTTTCTAGTTTTGCTGAGCTTTTCCTTTGCTGTGCAGAAGCTCTTTATCTTGATGAAGTTGCAATAGTTCATGTTTGCTTTTGCTCCCTTGCCTTTGTAGATGTATCTAGCAAGTAGTCGCTGCGGTTGAGGTCGAAGAACCTCCTGCCTGTGTTCTCCCCTAGGATTTTGATGGATTCCTGTCTCACAGTAAGGTCTTCCATCCATCTTGAGTTTATCTTTGTGTATGGTGCCAAAAAATGGTCCGGTTTTATTCTTCTACATGTGGCTGTCCAGTTTTCCCAGTACCATTTATTGAAGAGACTGTCCTTTTTCCACTGGATATTCTTTCCTGCTTTGTCGAAGATTAGTTGACCATAGAGTTGAGGGTCCATTTCTGGGTTCTGTCTTCTGTTCCATTGATCCATGTGTCTGTTTTTGTGCCAGAACCATAGTGTCTTGATGATTACAGCTTTGTACAATAGCTTGAAGTCTGGCATTGTGATGCCACTAGCTTTGGTTTTCGTTTTCAACATTCCTCTGGCGATGCGGGGTCTTTTCTGGTTCCATACCAATTTTAGGATTATTTGTTACACTCTGTGAAAAAAGTTGATGGTATTTTGATGGGGATTTCATCGAATGGTTAGATTACTCTGTGTAGACATTTTAACAATGTTTTTCCAATCCATGAGCATGGAACGTTTTTTCATTTCTTTGTGTCTTCCTCAATTTCTTTCCTAAGTGTTGTGTAGTTTTTGGAGTACAGATCCTTTACCTCTTTGGTTAGGTTTATTCTTAGGTATCTTATGGGTTTCAGTGCACTTGTAAATGGGATCGATTCCTTCATTTCTCTTTCTTCTGTCTCATTGTTAGTGTATGGAAATGCAACTCATTTCTGTGCATTGATTTTATATCCTGCTGAATTCTTGTATGAGTTCTAGCAATTTTGGGG
>NW_022594733.1:0-1168 GCF_004348235.1 Phoca vitulina
TTCAGTCGCAGTAGAGACCCAACACAACAGTGTGGTAGATAAAAAAGCTTATTGATTTCTGATATAATCATCTGGTTAAGGACTGTAGTCCAGGGCTGGTTTGGTGGTTCACAAGTCAGGGAGCCAGGCGCCTTCTATTTGACGGCTCCACCATTCTGGGGTGTCGCCCTCATCCACGTGAGGTCTTTATGCTGTTCACAGGTTGAGGTCTTAATTTCCTTGGCCCTGCAAGCTGGAACCCTCCACAGCGTGGCGCCAAACCTTCTCCAACACTACCCTTGAACACACAAAGCTCTACCTTGAAGCACCATTCCCGCTTCTGCTTCAGGCCTCTAGGACTTTAACTCTTGAATGAGTGTGCTCCCCCCCCCGCCATCCCCCAGGTCTCAACAACATCTCCTCCGCACTAGGACCTCAGGAGCCGGAGCTGGTCGTGCCTGGCACTCCCCAGGACTGAGAGGCCCTGACTTCCATGGGGGCGGCTGCCAGCCGGCGTGACCCTTCGGGACTCCAAGGGTAAGAATCCAGTGGTGCCTTCTGGTCATCTTCAGTCGGCTCTGCCCTGCCTCTCCCACCCTCCAATCCCTGTTGACCTCCAGTCCTGAAGAAGCCAGAGAACCTCTGCTCCACCGCCTCCCGGCTCTCTTTGCCCTACTTCAGTAGTTTGGTGAGCATAAAAAGGCTTGTTAGAGGGGTGCCTGGGTGGCTCAGTTGGTTAAGCGACTGCCTTCGGCTCAGGTCATGATCCTGGAGTCCCAGGATGGAGTCCTGCATCGGGCTCCCTGCTTGGCAGGGAGTCTGCTTCTCCCTCTGACCCTCTCCCCTCTCATGCTCTCTCTCATTGTCTCTCTCAAATAAATAAATAAATAAATAAATCTTAAAAAAAAGCCTTGTTAGAATGGTCCCTCTGTTTCGGAGACCAGCTCAGGAGGGGTGGGCATGTGGGTTTCGAGGGCGACAGATTCTCTCTTTCTCTAAATGCTAGCCAGGCTCCTCTGAGCCCTCTTCTTCATTCAACCTTGCTTGGCCCTTGAAGACTTGAACAAACACTAACATAGTTTCGAGCAGCTCATGGCCGCATCCCGAGTAGAACCCAAGCCTCCGTTAAAGTGCCTGCCTCAAAAGCTCAAGGCTGTCTGAAGAATTTGCTGCTTATTCCAGCCAACAC
>NW_022594734.1:0-1166 GCF_004348235.1 Phoca vitulina
TGACTGTGCACTGTTATTAGTTGGTCCTTTTCTCCTTATGTGATGGCCTGTTGCCACCTTGATTGCTGTTTTATTTGGCCCAGAGCTTCTCCACAGACTTTGTCCCTGCAAAGTGGACCTTGAGTGATAGACAGGCTTCCATTGGAACTTCCGCAGAGTTTAAAGGAGAGGAGACCGGGACACACGTTATTTTAACACAAGATAAGATGTCAGTGAGTAACGTGAGATAGGAAAAATCCTGGGGAGTTTAGAGATTCCTTTTGGGGGTGATATGCAGTTCTTAAAGATGTTTCTTTATTTTTTTAAGTAAACATTGTCAAAGTGCAATGTATTTTTGAAAAAAAATATATAATACAGACCTTAAAAAAGAATCCCTGGTTTTAATGTTTGGCACCTTTCCAATGAATGAATATAGCAGGATTTTAGTTTTTGAAATAGTTGTTTGGGGTCGGGATTCTTTCCAGTTTCTGATATTACCATGAAGTTGCTTCTCACCCCGGAGAAGTATCTGTGGATCTTAGAGAATGTATTATTTATCTGCTTTCCATAACAAACATGAATGTGCAGAAGATGCAGAGGAACAATTTTGCATCAATATGGGAGTTTCTCTGCCCTGTTCAGTTCCTATTTTTTATAGGTGTTTTTGAATGCTCAATGTCAAACATGGGAACATAAATAAAGCACAATTAAAATTATGCAGTTTCTGTGAAGATGGCCATAAGAACATGGGAGTAACAAGATTAAGGACATTTTTGGAAAAGCTTGATTCCCATAATGATAATTTGGTGTAACCATTATCAGAAATCCAGAGTATCATTTATAGCAATGGATTACAGGACCAGCATATAATTCAAATCCCTGTCCATTAAGGAATTTGATGAACTTAATTTTATGTGGAAATAATATCAGGCTGTGGACAGAGTCCTATTTCCCATCTGGGATCTGTGTTTCTGTGGTAATGAGATGATTCTAGTCTGGGAGGCAGGAGAGGATCTGCTGGGACATTGATGCTTCTTCAGGAGTTACTTTCAGAAGAATCTCTCCCTTCTGCCAGTGTCTGTTTGGGTCTGCCTGTGACCCTGGGAATGCTGTCACCATGTCCATCCATGATGGGGGTCCCCTAGGTTTTTGAAGTGACATAAATTGATTTAACATCAAGATACTGG
>NW_022594735.1:0-1166 GCF_004348235.1 Phoca vitulina
CTTAAGAGAAGTTTCCTTAAATCTGAAGGAACAAAACATTTTTAAAATCAACAATGTTTCAAACAAAAAGTCATCAAAATTATAATGATTTTCCTCTGGACATTTAGTTTCATGTTAATCATTTTTTGTTCTGTTTGAATCCAGTTCTTCTATTAGTTCTGGCAATTTTTACTTTAGTTTTACTCTCTTAAAGGTATCAGAAACCTACAGATTTTCCAAGTTCTGCCCATGAGTATCCTTGAAGATGTAACACATTTGCAGCAGCATCCGAGTAAGATGGGAACCGTACATGACAAGACATGACAGTGGCCATGGCTATGGATGGGTTAGAGGTCATTACGACGCAATTGACAAGGAAATGTGTTATTCCCGTGACACTGAACACAAAATCTATCAAACGCAAATACAGAAAGTTATGTAGTTGTAAGCAAAATGTAGGATTTTGAAAAATATTAAAAATATATGTTTTTCAATGCATCAAAGTCCTGATAAACATAGGAAATATTTTGGTAAAAAGGAGTGCATGTTTTCCAAGCAGATAATCTTAAAAGTGAATAAAAACTTTTGTTTACCATTTTTTCTTTTTGGAAAAGCGGGCCAGTATTTAAGAAAAATTTGACTTTTTAACCAAGTTAAAACAGAATTCTAATTTTGCATCCACATAGTTTGACATTAAAGCTCACTTATTTATTTAAATTTATCTTAATTTTAACGAGTATTGACCACACATACAATTCCTTTCTAGCTTCCTTTCCCAACAACCTACTACAACTTTCTCCTATTGTCTCTAGACCCCAGCATCACCCTGTCTGTGTCTCTCTCCCTTGCAGGGTCCTGGGCCCAGTCTGTGCTGACTCAGCCGCCCTCCGTGTCTGGGGCCCTGGGCCAGACGGTCACCATCTCCTGCACTGGAAGCAGCTCCAACCCCAGGGGTTATGCTCTTTAGTACCACTTTAGTGCCAACAGCTCTGAGGAGCAGCCCCTCAAACTCCTCTTCTATGCTCACAATAATCAATCTTTGGGGGTCCCCGATCAGTTCTCTGGCTCCAGGTCTGGCAACTCAGGCTCCGTGACCATCGCTGGGCTTGAGGCTGAGGACGAGGCTGATTACTCCTGCCTGCCCTATGACAGTGGACTCCATGCTCACACCGTGTTCCCGGGCTGTG
>NW_022594736.1:0-1165 GCF_004348235.1 Phoca vitulina
CGTCATGACATTTCATCATTGTTACTAGCATGCCTGAGGGACAGTGTGATGAGGGCGGAAGGTTCCATTTCTATGAAAGCAACCTGACTGAGACAATTCTAGGAAGACCTCGTGTGAGGCAATTCGAGAAGCAGAAAACATGGCTGTGCAAAAGAAAGTAGCAACAACCCCAACAAGGAAATAGCAAGGAGGATGAGAAAATCTTGGAGGAAAGTTACACGAGAACAAACTCTTAGGGAAGTGTGGAGAGAAAGTGGCTGGATTCCGGCTTCCATTTTCTGTGGTGGGAACTGCCTGAAGAGTTAGATCACCCCTTGGTAATAAAGTCCAAGTATGGTTGAAATGAGAAGTTCCTTTTACGTTTTTTCTCAGGTGTTGCTGGACGTCCGGGTTCCACGCCCCTGCCTGGTGGCAGCATAGGCAGCACTAGAGTGGGCCCCACCTTCACCAGCCCTGGGCGCGAAGCAGGTAAATTGAGTTCCCAATAAAGGATCGCCTCGATGGCTCAGCAACTGGTGTCAGGCAATGCTGCTCAGTACAGTAGTTGACAGACTAAAAGACACCTGACCCGTTACCTTGAGAGGTGATAGCCCGTATGCCCTTTGGCAGCTGCTGTTTGGTTTTGTTGGTGGTGGTGGTGGTGTCGTACTTGCTGTACGTGTTGTACTTGTTGTCGTTGTTGTTGTCGTTTTCACCCTGAAGGGAAAGGCACAAGGGACAGAGGCTTCAGAGCAGGCCACACCAAGAAATGATTCAAAGGCCATGTCTTCCATGGCTTCATTGCACCCGTAGACCTGCATTTCAAGGCAGGACCAATTGCACAGCATTCGATACTGGGGGTCCAGTGTCAGTGCTTGGTCAGCCGGTGGCTCTGGGCCTAAATTCACTAGCGTTTCTATATGAAAGATTCCCATAGTCAATGACCCTTCTGTGTCCCACTGAACTTTCGGGTGTACGCTCAAAGGTAAAACAGGGGACTCCAATCCCACTGACACCATGGCAGATGGGTACCTTTCTTCGGAAGAAGGAAGAAAATAATGAAAGGTCTGTCTCAAAAGCGGCAGAGGCAGGATTAGGACCCAGAACCCTTAGCCTCCTCTGGAATGGCTCCGCAGCTGTGGGATGTGTGCATAAGAGCATGCATCCAAGAAAAGCCAAGGAGAAT
>NW_022594737.1:0-1164 GCF_004348235.1 Phoca vitulina
ACCTCTCGTTGTTCAGGTGTCCTGGCAAACAGTTTTTTTTTTTTTTTTAAGATTTATTTATTTATTATTTGAGAGAGGGAGTGGGGAGGGGCAGAGGGAGAGAGACAATCTTCAGTCAGGCTCCCTGCTGAGCTCAGAGCCCCATGCAGGGCTTGATCTCACAGACCTGAGATCATGACCTGAGCCAAAATCAAGAGTGGGTCGCTTAACTCACTGTGCCCCACAGGCGCTCCCCTGGCAAACCATTTAAATTAGGTTTTAATCACTAGTGGTGACATTTCTGTTCAAGCATAATGAAGTATGTCTGTACATATGTAAAGCCCCAGGAGGCAAGAGCCCTCACACAACATGGAAACTTTGGTCAGGCGTTCCCAGGAAACCACAAAATGCTCACGGGCCACCGGGAATAGCTTTAGATTTTCACAGATAAAACTGCTTCAGAATGGTGAACTTCTTTGCTGTTCATATAATCAATTTTAGCCAATTCTTCTTGCCCTCTTTTACTCCCCGAAAGGGGCTATACTTGTAAAAATCAGAAGTGTCTAAACAAGAGGAGGAAGACATGGTAACATGGAGAGGGGCGATAGGATCAGAGGAGAGAGAGAATGAAAGAGAACCGGAAACCATATTGCAATGGTTTATAACTGCTTTCTCTTAAAATGTGTCAGTGATCGAAAAGTCTCTGATTAATTTTTACAGTTCCCATTCATTTCTTGTGAATACAGCTAACAGCAGATGCTCACTGATGCCTATTTCAGGCTGGCATATGACCCCTGCTTCTTTGTTAGTATCTGATATATGAGGACAATAGCACTGAGCATAGAATTTACATGGCTAGTAAGTTTATTACCCAAAATAATTCAGCTTTTTCAACTGTGGTTGCAAGAGATCAACGAATTGCTGTGAACAATTGACAAAAGCAGAGTTTGAGTTTTAAGAGTTTTTTATAGCACACTCTATGGAAGGCATGGCTGAACTATGGACAGAGGAGGAAACATGAACTCTAAAAGAAATAACCACAAAGATGTCTTATAGTTTATTTTCATAGACTCAAGATTGCTCAATGGCATGCCTTGTGGAACTAAACTCCTCAAGAGGGAGAAGCAGGCTTCCTGCGGAGCAGAGAGCCCAATGTGGGGCTCGATCCCAGTACTCTGGGATCAT
>NW_022594738.1:0-1164 GCF_004348235.1 Phoca vitulina
ACCTCTCGTTGTTCAGGTGTCCTGGCAAACAGTTTTTTTTTTTTTTTTAAGATTTATTTATTTATTATTTGAGAGAGGGAGTGGGGAGGGGCAGAGGGAGAGAGACAATCTTCAGTCAGGCTCCCTGCTGAGCTCAGAGCCCCATGCAGGGCTTGATCTCACAGACCTGAGATCATGACCTGAGCCAAAATCAAGAGTGGGTCGCTTAACTCACTGTGCCCCACAGGCGCTCCCCTGGCAAACCATTTAAATTAGGTTTTAATCACTAGTGGTGACATTTCTGTTCAAGCATAATGAAGTATGTCTGTACATATGTAAAGCCCCAGGAGGCAAGAGCCCTCACACAACATGGAAACTTTGGTCAGGCGTTCCCAGGAAACCACAAAATGCTCACGGGCCACCGGGAATAGCTTTAGATTTTCACAGATAAAACTGCTTCAGAATGGTGAACTTCTTTGCTGTTCATATAATCAATTTTAGCCAATTCTTCTTGCCCTCTTTTACTCCCCGAAAGGGGCTATACTTGTAAAAATCAGAAGTGTCTAAACAAGAGGAGGAAGACATGGTAACATGGAGAGGGGCGATAGGATCAGAGGAGAGAGAGAATGAAAGAGAACCGGAAACCATATTGCAATGGTTTATAACTGCTTTCTCTTAAAATGTGTCAGTGATCGAAAAGTCTCTGATTAATTTTTACAGTTCCCATTCATTTCTTGTGAATACAGCTAACAGCAGATGCTCACTGATGCCTATTTCAGGCTGGCATATGACCCCTGCTTCTTTGTTAGTATCTGATATATGAGGACAATAGCACTGAGCATAGAATTTACATGGCTAGTAAGTTTATTACCCAAAATAATTCAGCTTTTTCAACTGTGGTTGCAAGAGATCAACGAATTGCTGTGAACAATTGACAAAAGCAGAGTTTGAGTTTTAAGAGTTTTTTATAGCACACTCTATGGAAGGCATGGCTGAACTATGGACAGAGGAGGAAACATGAACTCTAAAAGAAATAACCACAAAGATGTCTTATAGTTTATTTTCATAGACTCAAGATTGCTCAATGGCATGCCTTGTGGAACTAAACTCCTCAAGAGGGAGAAGCAGGCTTCCTGCGGAGCAGAGAGCCCAATGTGGGGCTCGATCCCAGTACTCTGGGATCAT
>NW_022594739.1:0-1164 GCF_004348235.1 Phoca vitulina
AACTGCACGGGTCACATGCTCAAGAAGCTGGCTCTGCTCCCAGCTTCTGGGAGTCTGTGCATTTAGCTCCATCTGAATTTTCAGGTGCTCAGTCCTTCCTATTAATGTCCTCCCATCAGCACAAAAACCAGTGCAGGCTGGAATTCAATTTGTGTTGTAATCTTTACACATGCAAGTTTCAAATTATGGTTTGGGTTCAGCAGTCTTTGTCTCCGGCTACAACAAAGAACGGTTCTTTTAGGGTAGTCCTGGAAGCTTTCTGCTCCCTTTCCCAAACTGGGCATGATGTTATAAAATCATGAGTAATAGACTCATTCAAAATGCAAGGAAGAACAATGATTTTCATGGAACAGAATGAAAATTTCCATGAGCTCTTCCACACAAGATGCTATTTAGAAATAACTGAAATGGATACTTTTCTCAGTGATATATGTCAACACGTTGTACAAATTGATCAAGAAAATCATTCAGATTTTGTGATTCTATAGGGTCTCTATATCAGGTATTCAAAGGATAAGCTCTCATGTCACCTCAGATTCACTAACTTTGGAATAGTATGCTCTAAAATCTTCCCATTATTTGTGCATAAAATAAAAGTACTTATTTACAGGGTATTACATTACTGAAATAGAAAATATATGTAATAAGACAAGTGGAGTGCCTGACCCTCAATAAAATTATTTTCTTATATTTGTATTTCCCAGAGTGAAAAAGCAGAACAGAAACTCAAAAAACATACACGTTCTCCTTACTATTTTTTGAAAATAAAACCATCTACAGTAACTAAAAAATTCAGTCATCTCTTTCTATTTGTTGAAGACCATCTAATTTTTAGAACCTTTTCCATTTGACTACTTACAAATAATTTATATGCTAGCTGCCAGGAGATCTGGTTTCCCAGGGCATTAGATATGGGCATCTCGGTCACTTGCTCCAATGGTTCCATGGTAGAGCTTTTTACCTACAAAGGACTTTCTGGGAAAGAAAAGGGCAAGAAATGCGAGTGAAGTGACAGCCCTGAGGTGTCTAATGTTAGGAGGAAAAACATGCTGTAACATTAATCTGAAAATCTGAAAAATGGAAAGCCTGCTTTGGGGACAAATGCCCGCCCCAGGGAGGGCTGGGGTGCAGGCCCAGCTGCAGTTTGGGTGCAGGCTGCAGATC
>NW_022594740.1:0-1163 GCF_004348235.1 Phoca vitulina
TAAGTAAATAAATAAGAGTTGCATGCTGCATCAACCAAGCCAGCCAGGTGCCCCAAGGCAAGCATTATCTTAATACCAAGTCTAGACTAAGACACTACAAGAAAATTATAGACCAATATCCCTTATAAATGTAAGATACAAGGGTGTCTGGCTGGCTTAGTGGGTAGAGCATGAGGATCTCGATCTCGGGGTTGTGAGTTCAAGCCCCACATTGGATAAAGAGGTTGCTTAAATAATCTTAAAAAAATAAATAAGATACAAAAATACTCAACAAAATACTAGCAAACAAAATCCAAGAGCTTATTAAAAAGATTTATACAGCAGGGTGCCTGGCTGGTTTAGTTGGTAGAGCCTGTGACTCTTGATCTCAGGGTTCTGAGCTTGAGTCCCATGTTGGGTGTAGAGATTACTTAAAAATAAAATCTTAAAAAAAAAAAAAAAAAGATTTATACACCATGATCCAGTAAGATTTACCCTAACATGCAAAGGTGGTTAAATATACAAAAATCAATGTAATACATGTTAATAAAATAAATAGAACTGCATGATCATCTCAATTGATGCAGAAAAGGCATTTGACAAAAATCAACACCCTGTAGTGATAAAAAGAACTCCAAAAACAGAAGGGAAATTCCTCAATGAGGAACAAGATTAGGATGCCCACTTTTGCCACTTCTAATCAACACAGAAGTTTTAGAGGAATTAAGCAAAAAGAAAAAAAGAGAAATAAAAGGCAAAATTGTAAAGGAAGAAATAAAATGATCTCTGTTGCAGATGATTTTATCTTCTATGTAGAAAAACCTAAATATCCACACCAAAAAATTGGGTTTCATATATTTTTCCTATTGTGTCTATATTCTCCTTTGAAATCTCTGCTTTAGCCTTTATTTCTTCCTTTCTTTTGTCACCTTTGGTTGGTTGGTTGTTCTTAAGTTCCTTGCAATGTATGTTAGGTCACTGATTTGAGATCTTTATTTTTTATTTTTTTAAAGATTTTATTTGGGGTGCCTGGGTGGCTCGGTCGGTTAAGCATCTGCCTTCAGCTCGGGTCATGATCCCAGGGTCCTGGGATCGAGGCCCGCATCGGGCTCCCTGCTCCGCGGGAGGCCTGCTTCTCCCTCTCCCACTGCCCCTGCTTGTGTTCCCTCTCTCGCTGTGTCTCT
>NW_022594741.1:0-1163 GCF_004348235.1 Phoca vitulina
TCATTGTTTGTGCATAACACCCAGTGCTCCATGCAGAACGTGCCCTCCTCAATACCCATCACCAGGCTAACCCATCCTCCCACGCCCCTCCCCTCTAGAACCCTCAGTTTGTTTTTCACCTTGTCACCTTTTCTGGATCTTCTGTCTTGATTAGTGGTAACACCCAGTCCTCCTCACTAGAAAACTCTCTCTGACCATCACACCCAACTGGTCACGATGTCCTGTCAATTCTGTCTTCAAAATAACTCTCAAATTCTTCCCAGTCTCTCCATAGTAGCTTTCCCCATACTTTAGCATCCATCCATACATCTTCTCCCCTTAAACAGAATCATCTTTCAAATCTAATCACACCACTTCCCTTCACCTCTCCATGCTTCTTTGACCATAGGAGAAAAAAAAAACCCAACAAAAGCAATCCTCTAATCTACCTTTCCAGCCTTATCTTCTCATCTCTCAACACCACCCTCCATTACCTGCTGGCATTTTCGCCTCTCCCCAGATAACCACATGGTTTCTTTCACACATTCCTCTGACTGATATTTTTTGGGGGCTGATATTCTTTATACCCCTTCCCTATTCATCCTGGACAGCAATTTTCTCTTCTTCAAACTTCAAAATTTGTACCTATTCTTCTGAGAGAGCTTCTCGTGCTACATAGTAATCATTTATTTATATATTTCTCCTCTAATAGATTGTAAGCTCCTCCAGAGCAGAAGTCCACCATCTTGTTCATCTTTGCATCCTCGTTATTGCTTGACAGGGCCAGCACCCTAGGGGATTAGCAAAGAATTTGTTGAATCCATGAATGAGCTGAACAGCAGATATCAGATAAGCAACCACCTTCCTCACAGAAATGAGAATTTTTCCATGCCCTCTCGTGATTTCAGTGGTAAATCTGATGACTGCCTTTCTCAGATAGCTGTGGTGAGAGCTAATGTGAGAAGGTCCCTAAAAGGCCGTAAGTATCTTAGAAGATGTGATAGGTCTAAGCTTTAGGTATTTAAGCAACATAGAAAAAAAAAAAAAAAAAACCAGTTGTTTTAGCACTTCTAACTTGTACTTTCTTTTTTTTTTTTTTTTTTAAGATTTTTTTTATTTATTTGACAGAGACACAGTGAGAGAGGGAACACAAGCAGGGGGAGTGGGAGAGGGAGAAGCAGGCT
>NW_022594742.1:0-1162 GCF_004348235.1 Phoca vitulina
ATCTGATCAAGCTCAGGTGGGGCTCAGGCACATTTTTCTAAAGTTTTGTAGGTGGTCCTCATGCATGGCCGGTGTTTAGAACCTTTATCTTAGGAAAAACTTTTATCTTAGTGACATGATGCCTTTGTACATCCTGAAATCCTCATTTAAAGCCAGGTGTGGAAGAAATACCTTGAGTCCTTTGGCATTGTCTTTTTAACGCTCTATTCCATTGGTTCCCAACTCTGGCTGTGCAAGGTAAAAATCCAGTATACATGGGAGTCACTATAGGCAAAACGCCTCCAAAGAAATAATTTATTTTATTTTTATTTTTTTAAGATTTTAATTATTTATTTATTTGACAGAGAGAGAAAGGGAGAGAGAGCACAAGCAGGAGGAGCAGCAGGCAGAGGGGGAAGCAGGCTCCCCGCTGAGCAGGGAGCCTGATGCGGGACTCCATCCGAGGACCCTGGGATCATGACCTGAGCCAAAGGCAGATGCTTAACCGACTGAGCCACCCAGGCACCCAGAAATAAATAATTTAAATACAAAAACTGCAAACCTAAGTTTAATAAGTGACAATAGAAATAACCCAGAGATCTCCAACCAAAAGTATTGTAGAAACCCTAATCTCCAACTTTCTTCTCCCTTTATCTAACTTTTCCCCCTTTGTCAAGAAAACAAATAGGTTAGTACATAATATGCTCCAACTTATTTCCTCACATTATTATCATCATTACCACATATCTGCAGTCTACTAATATTCTCAATATATATCTAGTCCTTTAATGGCTAAGATTTTTACTGTGGACAGTTCCCAGACATACCATCAGCATTCTTAAAATTAGAGACATAAGTCTTCTCTCAACATCCACTTTAAGAAAGTAAAAATGCTTTTTTGTAATATATGCTTGGTGTGATGCTCATGCTGCTCATTATTTAACACACCAAGCCTTGCAGGAATCCCCCCAATTTTTAAATGTAACTGTTAGATTCTAAGGTAATTCAGGGATCCTGAAAGCAATTCCTTCAGTTAGCCTTAGTCAGGATTTGGGTGTAGTAGAGGGAAATTATGCCCTGGTGACAGGCCCTGCCTGGAGATGAGACTGGGCAGTGATTCTAAACCCTGGAAAACCATCTGATCAAGCTCAGGTGGGGCTCAGGCACATTTTTCTAAAGTTTT
>NW_022594743.1:0-1162 GCF_004348235.1 Phoca vitulina
AGCTATCCAGACACTAAAACATTTCACATGCATTTTCTGAATCATGAGAGACAGAGCCCATGGCAGACCCCAGGAATTCAAGCCAGTCTTGGAATATCCTTACCTTCCACTGGCGAAATCTTGGTGTGGATGGGGGAGGGATCCCAGGACCACTTTGCTGTGTGAGAGGAGGGTAAGGAGAGCTCTCCAGGCTGGCTGAGATCAGGGGAGATTCAATTACTCCTCTTCCCAGGAGCACAGGCAGAGCTGAGGTCTCATTCTCCCTCAACTCCATCTTGGTGCCACTCAGTTAACTTGTCCTCAAGCATCACTCTAAACTATTCTACAATGGTTTGAGGTTAGGAGATGTTTACTGGAACTTCCATAAAAGCAACTATTGGAACACAACAGATATTAGGCCCCTCTTCCCTTGTGTCCCACTTAGAGTGGCTCCAGAAAGAGGTATTGGAACTGCATATAGGATAGGAGAACAACAAAAGTTGCTTTTCCCCAAATTCAATCCATCACTGCCCCCTAGTGACCTTAGAGGATAAATGCCAAGCACCAGGGAAGGCAGCTGAGAGAGCAGGAAACCCATACTCTGCTCCTCTTCCTGCGACCCTCCAAACCCTCCCAGCTCAGTCTCAGGCCTCCTAGTCCCTTTTGGTGTAATTCAAGATTCTACAATTCCTCCAGAATGAAATATGGCACCTGAAAATTGAGTGGCCCTGATGCTCCTTCTCTGAATCACCTTGCTCATACCAAGAAGGCTATGTCACAGGGATAGAGTCTATGAGGTGGATGTTCCTCAGGGCTGAGGAAACCTCATACATTTAATTAATCCAACCCTAGTCGGTATGAGAATGACAAAAGAGAGACATTGAGAAAATGATTGAATTCTCCACATGATTAGAAAACAAGTATAATGCAAGAAAGAGAGAGGTGAGTAGGATGGAGAAATATATCATCTTGAAATCAAGAAAAGGATTCCAGGGTCTGAGGCTCTGGGAGAAGGGGACAGGAGTCAAGATTGGCCTCAGGGGCCCAGCTCCAGGGACTTCTCACCAGGGCAAGTCTGTGTGCCACAGGAGATAGAGGATGCTTTCTGTCTGCCTCTTTATGCTCTTTATGCACACTTTGTGACCTGACCTACAGCTGCGTCCTTCCTGGGGCAAAGTCTCCT
>NW_022594744.1:0-1162 GCF_004348235.1 Phoca vitulina
ATCTGATCAAGCTCAGGTGGGGCTCAGGCACATTTTTCTAAAGTTTTGTAGGTGGTCCTCATGCATGGCCGGTGTTTAGAACCTTTATCTTAGGAAAAACTTTTATCTTAGTGACATGATGCCTTTGTACATCCTGAAATCCTCATTTAAAGCCAGGTGTGGAAGAAATACCTTGAGTCCTTTGGCATTGTCTTTTTAACGCTCTATTCCATTGGTTCCCAACTCTGGCTGTGCAAGGTAAAAATCCAGTATACATGGGAGTCACTATAGGCAAAACGCCTCCAAAGAAATAATTTATTTTATTTTTATTTTTTTAAGATTTTAATTATTTATTTATTTGACAGAGAGAGAAAGGGAGAGAGAGCACAAGCAGGAGGAGCAGCAGGCAGAGGGGGAAGCAGGCTCCCCGCTGAGCAGGGAGCCTGATGCGGGACTCCATCCGAGGACCCTGGGATCATGACCTGAGCCAAAGGCAGATGCTTAACCGACTGAGCCACCCAGGCACCCAGAAATAAATAATTTAAATACAAAAACTGCAAACCTAAGTTTAATAAGTGACAATAGAAATAACCCAGAGATCTCCAACCAAAAGTATTGTAGAAACCCTAATCTCCAACTTTCTTCTCCCTTTATCTAACTTTTCCCCCTTTGTCAAGAAAACAAATAGGTTAGTACATAATATGCTCCAACTTATTTCCTCACATTATTATCATCATTACCACATATCTGCAGTCTACTAATATTCTCAATATATATCTAGTCCTTTAATGGCTAAGATTTTTACTGTGGACAGTTCCCAGACATACCATCAGCATTCTTAAAATTAGAGACATAAGTCTTCTCTCAACATCCACTTTAAGAAAGTAAAAATGCTTTTTTGTAATATATGCTTGGTGTGATGCTCATGCTGCTCATTATTTAACACACCAAGCCTTGCAGGAATCCCCCCAATTTTTAAATGTAACTGTTAGATTCTAAGGTAATTCAGGGATCCTGAAAGCAATTCCTTCAGTTAGCCTTAGTCAGGATTTGGGTGTAGTAGAGGGAAATTATGCCCTGGTGACAGGCCCTGCCTGGAGATGAGACTGGGCAGTGATTCTAAACCCTGGAAAACCATCTGATCAAGCTCAGGTGGGGCTCAGGCACATTTTTCTAAAGTTTT
>NW_022594745.1:0-1162 GCF_004348235.1 Phoca vitulina
GGCTCTTGAGGCACCACAGGATTCCAGTGCCCTTTGCAACGGGTTGAAAAGAACTGGCATCACTGAGAAAAAAGGACTTGACTTGATGTCAAACAACCTCTCCAGAGTGTAAATTCCTGTGCCCCATTACCAGCTATATTATCTTTGGCCAGTTATTCTAGCTCAGCATCAGTTTATTCATCTCTAAAATGTGGATAAAAATAAGGTTTAAATCTTAGAATTGTTGTGTAGATTAAATAACATGATAGATGTAATCCAAAAAAAGCCATTAATAGGACTAAGAGAAGTGCCCCTGAGACTAGAGCTAGTATGATTTGAGCCTAGCAAATCACAGCTAACTGGCAGCACTCCACCTTAGAAGGTAGACTTTCGATTCAGAACCTGGAGACACGTATCATCAATCACTCCATATTTTTGACATTTCTTGGTTTTATGATGCTTACCACATTGCTTTGAGGAAACCTTTAGGAAAATACAAGTCATCAGGAATTAAGATGAGTCTGGGGCACCTGGGTGGCTCAGTCGTTAAGCGTCTGCCTTCAGCTCAGGTCATGATCCCGGGGTCCTGGGATCGAGCCCCGCATCGGGCTCCCTGCTCCAAGGGAAGCCTGCTTCTCCCTCTCCCCCTCCCCCTGCTTGTGTTCCCTCTCTCGCTGTCTCTCTCTCTCTCTGTCAAAAAATAAACAAAATCTTAAAAAAAAAAAAAAGGAAAAAGAAGGTTCAGCATATTAAACAACCACTACTACTACTAATACTCTCATTTCATCCTTAGACTCCGGCTGGAAGACAGTGAAAAGCAGTTATTTCGGAGACAGAGCCTTTTGTTGGGGTTTCAGCACTTGCCAGGACAACCAGGGCACAGCCCCACCTTCTGCAAAGCCAGGACAGCTCTTTGGAGTTTCCCTCAAGGATGTGTGTTATATAGAAAACCTGGCCTTCCCAATTCTGGTAGGTCATCTCATTTTGGTCTTCTATAGCCCTCCTGAGGAGGGGAATCTTGAGAGGCCAAGCGTCCTCATCCAAATCTATCCCCAAATAGAGAAGTCATTAGACAGCCACTGGCTTTGGCTGAGAAGCTCTGTTACTGTTATTTCAAAAAAGAGAATCTGATTTAGGTCCTGCAGAGTCATGAGGCAAATGCAACAGGAAAAGACATTGTTGT
>NW_022594746.1:0-1162 GCF_004348235.1 Phoca vitulina
AGCTATCCAGACACTAAAACATTTCACATGCATTTTCTGAATCATGAGAGACAGAGCCCATGGCAGACCCCAGGAATTCAAGCCAGTCTTGGAATATCCTTACCTTCCACTGGTGAAATCTTGGTGTGGATGGGGGAGGGATCCCAGGACCACTTTGCTGTGTGAGAGGAGGGTAAGGAGAGCTCTCCAGGCTGGCTGAGATCAGGGGAGATTCAATTACTCCTCTTCCCAGGAGCACAGGCAGAGCTGAGGTCTCATTCTCCCTCAACTCCATCTTGGTGCCACTCAGTTAACTTGTCCTCAAGCATCACTCTAAACTATTCTACAACGGTTTGAGGTTAGGAGATGTTTACTGGAACTTCCATAAAAGCAACTATTGGAACACAACAGATATTAGGCCCCTCTTCCCTTGTGTCCCACTTAGAGTGGCTCCAGAAAGAGGTATTGGAACTGCATATAGGATAGGAGAACAACAAAAGTTGCTTTTCCCCAAATTCAATCCATCACTGCCCCCTAGTGACCTTAGAGGATAAATGCCAAGCACCAGGGAAGGCAGCTGAGAGAGCAGGAAACCCATACTCTGCTCCTCTTCCTGCGACCCTCCAAACCCTCCCAGCTCAGTCTCAGGCCTCCTAGTCCCTTTTGGTGTAATTCAAGATTCTACAATTCCTCCAGAATGAAATATGGCACCTGAAAATTGAGTGGCCCTGATGCTCCTTCTCTGAATCACCTTGCTCATACCAAGAAGGCTATGTCACAGGGATAGAGTCTATGAGGTGGATGTTCCTCAGGGCTGAGGAAACCTCATACATTTAATTAATCCAACCCTAGTCGGTATGAGAATGACAAAAGAGAGACATTGAGAAAATGATTGAATTCTCCACATGATTAGAAAACAAGTATAATGCAAGAAAGAGAGAGGTGAGTAGGATGGAGAAATATATCATCTTGAAATCAAGAAAAGGATTCCAGGGTCTGAGGCTCTGGGAGAAGGGGACAGGAGTCAAGATTGGCCTCAGGGGCCCAGCTCCAGGGACTTCTCACCAGGGCAAGTCTGTGTGCCACAGGAGATAGAGGATGCTTTCTGTCTGCCTCTTTATGCTCTTTATGCACACTTTGTGACCTGACCTACAGCTGCGTCCTTCCTGGGGCAAAGTCTCCT
>NW_022594747.1:0-1162 GCF_004348235.1 Phoca vitulina
GACCTGGATAAACTCCTCTGGAACCTTTCCAAAAATATGCCCCAAATTTATGGAAGAATGAGAGAAAGCAAGAATAAAAAATGTACTAGAGATATAAATGAGAATGTTCTATGGACAGATGTTTATAGATAAGGACACGAGTGAGAGAGAGACAGGAGGCTTCTATTAGAATAATATGGGATTATTATTTCAACAAAAATAAATTAGAATTATTGTTTAGTTTCTGAAAACAGTGATGTTTTCTTTCAATGCCCACTTTGCTTCAGAATCACAGCCCAAAATGTCAGATTTCAGGGGTACATAAAGATTTTCATAATCAGGTGATCTTGTTTCTTTTGATGATATCTGTGACATTTTAAATTACTTGAACACCTATCTCCAAAAGCCAATGAAAGGCATTCATGTTCCTATTTCTCAGTATTGTAACTAAATCAGTCAAGAGCAACTCTACAATTTAATTTTTTAAAAGATTTTATTTATTGATGTGAAAGAGAGAGAGCGCATGAGCAGGGGAAGGGGTAGAGGGAGACAGAAAAGAAGACTGCCAGCTGAGCAGGGAGCCCAAGCAGGGCTCAATCCCAGGACCCTGGGATCATGACCCAAGGCTAAGGCAGAAGCTCAACTGACTGAGCCACCCAGGTGACCATGAAATTTCATTTCTAAAAGAATACAAAATTCCTGGATATGGACACCAAAACAAAGAACACATCTCATTTTACAAAAACTGGAGTTCTAAGTATTTTAGGAGACGAGACGCTCACAATGCAATTCATACTCATTCACACCAAGCTTGAATTGCGTGCAAACACAACTCTCTAGAAAGTACCCCTGAAATCTATAACATTTTCATCTTCAGCCCTCACAGCTGAGGTCACAAACATGTGTGCTGGTGGGAAACATACACGGTCTCTGAACAGCCGCTGTCTGAAAGAGAACATTAGCTATCTGCACAATGGTTGATCATGGGGATCAAATGCACAAAAGACAGAGGCCATCTTGTCACAAATGGAAAACACCCCCAGTTGTGGCCACGTGGTACATCTGGCAGCTGTCCGGACGCTGACCAGTAGCTGACTCTTAACTAGATGACATCCAATGGGGCCAATAACACTAGGTTCTAACAGACAATGGCCATGAGCAGGTGGAGGAGGGAAATGCAAGA
>NW_022594748.1:0-1160 GCF_004348235.1 Phoca vitulina
AATGTTTGGTAGAATTCCCCAGGGAATCCATCAGGCCCTGGACTCTTGCTTTTTGGGAGGTTTTTGATCACTGCTTCAGTCTCATTACTGGTTATTGGCCCATTCATGTTGTCAATTTCTTCCTGTTTCAGTCTTGGCAGCTTATAGGTTTCCAGGAAGACCTCCATTTCATCCAGATTGCTCAGTTATTGGCATATAATTGTTGATAATAATTTCTAATAATTGTTTCTATTTCCTTGATGTTAGTCGTGATCTCTCCCCTTTCATTCATAATTTTATTAATTTGGGTCCTTTCTCTTTTCTTTTGGATAAGTAGGGCCAGTGGTTTATCAATCTTATTAATTCTTTCAAGGACCAACTTCTAGTTTCGTTGATCTGATCTACTGTGTTTCTAGTTTCTAATTCATTGATCTCTGCTCTAATTTTAATTATTTCTCTTCTAATGCGTGGCTTAGGCATCGTTTGTTTTTTTTTCTCTACTTCTCTAAGGTGTAGAGTTAGTTGGTGAATTCGGGATTTTTCTATTTTTTAGAGTGAGGCTTGGATGGCTATGTATTTCCCCCTTAGGACTGCCTTTGCAGTATCCCATAGGTTTTGGACCGTTGTTTTTTTGTTCTCATTGATTTCCATGAATTGTTTAACTTCTTCTTTGATTTCTTGGTTGACCCAAACATTCTTGAGCAGAGTGGGGTTAGCTTCCAAGTGTTTGAATTTCTGCCATTTTTTTTCTTGGGTTTGAGTTCCAGTTTTAGAGCATTTTGGTCTTAGAATATGCAGGGAATAATCTCAATCTTTTGATATCAGTTGAGACCTGATTTGTGACCCAGTATATGTGATCTATTCTGGAGAAAGTTCCATATGCACTTGAGAAGAATGAATATTCTGTTGTTTTAGGGTGGAATGTTCTGTAAATATCTATAAGGTGCATTTGGTCCAGTATAACATTCAAAGCCCTTGTTTCCTTGTTGATTTTCTGTTTAGATGATCTGTCCATTGCTGAGAGTGGAGTATTGAGGTCTCCTACAATTAACGTATTGTTATCAATATGACTCTTTATTTTGGTTAACAGTTGGCTTATGTAGATGGCTGCTCCCATGTTGGGGGCATAGATATTTACAACTGTTAGATCTTCTTGTTGGATAGACCCTTTAAGAATGATA
>NW_022594749.1:0-1159 GCF_004348235.1 Phoca vitulina
CATTTTGTAAAACGTGAAATAGAAGTGTTATAAGTAAAAAAAAAAAATGCTATAAATAAGAAAGCAATTAAAAATGTACTCTCATGTAAGAAAATAGGTCATGAGACTGGGCCCTATGTAGGGTTCCACGCTCAGTGGGGAGTCTGTTTGAAAGTCTCATGCTCTCTCTCCCTCTTGTGCACTCTCTCTCTCTAAAATAATAAAATCTTTAGGGGCGCCTGGGTGGCTCAGTCATTAAGCGTCTGCCTTTGGCTCAGGTCGTGATCCCAGGGTCCTGGGATCAAGCCCCGCTTTGGGCTCCCTGCTTGGAGGGAAGCCTGCTTCTCCCTCTCCCACTGCCCCTGCTTGTGTTCCCTCTCTCACTGTGTCTCTGTCAAATAAATAAATAAAATCTTTAAAAATAAAATAAAATAAATAAAATCTTTAAAAAATAGTAAAATATGTCAGTTTAGTTATAGTTACTAAATAAAGTTAATAATAGGTATCTCTTGAAAGTAAGAGCTCCAAGAACTAAAAAAAAATCATAAAATTTCTGCCTCATTTCTTTATTAGCACATATAATTATGACTTTTACTTAGTGTGTGTTAGTTAAACAACTCAGAATTTCACCGAATTAAAAACAAAAATTATATCAGAAATCTGAAACACAAGGAAAAAAAAGATAACTAACCTTGGTCAAGAAAGTCTCAATGCCATTCTTTGTAGGCCATGAGCTTGAGGTAGGAATCACTAGGCTTTCTCTTGGAGCAACATATCTATTGAACAGTGAACTATTATTCATATTTCTAACAGAAGGCAATTCTAGGACAGGGCTCATAGTAATAGGATTAATCAAAGACTTTTTTTGCTGTTTCTCCACCAGAAGTTTGGTACTGGTCTCTGCCAGCTTCTCATTAGTCCTGTTAAGATTACAAAACACAATGCTTAGTATTTCATTTCTCCCCAAATCATTCCTAAATGACTTGCATTTTTTTTTAAAGTTTCCATAATAGTAAACAGAATGTGCCATTAAACGGTGTTTTAACACTGAAAATGTGACAGAGCAGACCTACAACATATAATGATAGGTTTAAAATTGTTCTAAAGAAGTACATATATTTCTAGAGATTCCTAACTAACAAGTAATTCAAATTAAGGAGGGAGAGAAATGGCTATTAGT
>NW_022594750.1:0-1159 GCF_004348235.1 Phoca vitulina
CTGTTCTGGAAAGTGATGTGTCTTTGAGTAAAATACATGGTGATTTCAGTGTTCAGGAATGAAGAGGCACAGCCAGCAGGGGTGGGGGGTGAGGGCAGGCTGGCATTGCCCTTAGCCTTGAGCATGTGGCAGGCAGAGGTGGAGGGAGGGCATTCTCTGGGATCTCTTCAGCAAGAGCTGAGCTCAGAGGAGGAGCTGAACAGGTGACAGGTGAGTGAGCCAACAACCCAGAGAGGACTTTGATGCCATCTGAGGCATGTGGACGTGTCCTACCTGTGATGGAGAGCATGGGAGGCTCTGATCTGGGTGGGGCTTCAGGAGAGGGAACAGAGGCAGGAGACAGAAAAGTCCGGATGAGGAGGTTGAGGGATGGCAGGCAGGGACATTGCTGCTGTAGAACTGGAAGGCTATAGCAGCTGGCTGACTGAGGGGCTGAGGGGGAGACAGGAGTCTGGAAGGCAGATGGTGCAACAGGCAGAGCGTCAAGGCTCTGCCCCTGCAGAAAGCTTCCCTGTTGTCATTCTGACTTCCTGACCCAACCCTGTCTTGTCCTTTCTCTGAGGATCTGGATCCCTGTGTGCCCCAGGTGGTTAGGGCCTCAAGTGTGGCCCAGCCCACCCCCTACGGTGCCCTGGCCTGGTCTCCACATTGTGAAACCAGAAATTGCTTGTGCAGAGAGCAAACAACTTAATAATTAACTGTTTTAGTGATCACTTGACTTGGCCCCGAGGCTCAAGATGCTGACCCTCCTGTAACAGGATTTCAGGACTACTGAGACCAGAGGTAGGAGTAGGAGCTAATCCTGGAAGAGTGTAGGCTTTGTCAAAGGTCAGGGGGAGAGTGTGAAACAAGCAAGGCTGTGTAGGCGTAGAGATGTGTTTGTGTCCTGAGGAAAGGGGATCTGGGCTGGGCCCATGCAGGAGGGCCCTGAATGTGCTGTTCCTAGCAGGGGGTTTGAGGCCACTCCTCATTTCCGTTTCCCTCCCTGACCCAGGAACTGCATCGGGAAGCAGTTTGCCATGAACGAGCTGAAGGTGGCAGTGGCCCTGACCCTGCTCCGCTTTGAGCTGGCACCAGATCCTCTCAAGGTCCCTGTTCCCACTCCAAGAATTGTGTTGATGTCCAAGAATGGGATCCACCTGCATCTCAGGAAGCTCCT
>NW_022594751.1:0-1159 GCF_004348235.1 Phoca vitulina
CTGTTCTGGAAAGTGATGTGTCTTTGAGTAAAATACATGGTGATTTCAGTGTTCAGGAATGAAGAGGCACAGCCAGCAGGGGTGGGGGGTGAGGGCAGGCTGGCATTGCCCTTAGCCTTGAGCATGTGGCAGGCAGAGGTGGAGGGAGGGCATTCTCTGGGATCTCTTCAGCAGGAGCCGAGCTGGGAGGAGGAGCTGAACAGGTGACAGGTGAGTGAGCCAACAACCCAGAGAGAACTTTGATGCCATCTGAGGCATGTGGACATGTCCTACCTGTGATGGAGAGCATGGGAGGCTCTGATCTGGGCTGGGGCTTCAGGAGAGGGAAGAGAGGCAGGAGACAGAAAAGTCCAGATGAGGAGGTTGAGGGATGGCAGGCAGGGACATTGCTGCTGTAGAACTGGAAGGCTATAGCAGCTGGCTGACTGAGGGCTGAGGGGGAGACAGGAGTCTGGAAGGCAGATGGTGCAACAGGCAGAGTGTCAAGGCTCTGCCCCTGCAGAAAGCTTCCCTGTTGTCATTCTGACTTCCTGACCCAACCCTGTCTTGTCCTTTCTCTGAGGATCTGGATCCCTGTGTGCCCCAGATGGTTAGGGCCTCAAGTGTGGCCCAGCCCACCCCCTACGGTGCCCTGGCCTGGTCTCCACATTGTGAAACCAGAAATTGCTTGTGCAGAGAGCAAACAACTTAATAATTAACTGTTTTAGTGATCACTTGACTTGGCCCCGAGGCTCAAGATGCTGACCCTCCTGTAACAGGATTTCAGGACTACTGAGACCAGAGGTAGGAGTAGGAGCTAATCCTGGAAGAGTGTAGGCTTTGTCAAAGGTCAGGGGGAGAGTGTGAAACAAGCAAGGCTGTGTAGGCGTAGAGATGTGTTTGTGTCCTGAGGAAAGGGGATCTGGGCTGGGCCCATGCAGGAGGGCCCTGAATGTGCTGTTCCTAGCAGGGGGTTTGAGGCCACTCCTTGTTTCCGTTTCCCTCCCTGACCCAGGAACTGCATCGGGAAGCAGTTTGCCATGAACGAGCTGAAGGTGGCAGTGGCCCTGACCCTGCTCCGCTTTGAGCTGGCACCAGATCCTCTCAAGGTCCCTGTTCCCACTCCAAGAATTGTGTTGATGTCCAAGAATGGGATCCACCTGCATCTCAGGAAGCTCCT
>NW_022594752.1:0-1158 GCF_004348235.1 Phoca vitulina
AATGGATGCATTCCTAGAGATGTATCAACTACCAAAACTGAACCAGGAAGAAATAGAAAACCTGAACAGACCTATAACCACTAAGGAAATAGAAGCAGTCATCAAAAATCTCCCAAAACACAAAAGCCCAGGGCCAGATGGCTTCCCAGGGGAATTCTACCAAACATTTCAAGAAGAATTAATACCTATCCTTCTGAAACTGTTCCAAAAAATAGAAATGGAAGGAAAACTTCCAAACTCATTTTATGAGGCCAGCATTACCTTGATCCCAAAACCAGACAAAGACCCCATCAAAAAGGAGAATTACAGACCAATATCCCTGATGAACATGGATGCAAAAATTCTCACCAAAATACTAGCCAATAGGATCCAACAGTACATTAAAAGGATTATTCACCACGACCAAGTGGGATTTATCCCTGGGCTGCAAGGTTGGTTCAACATCCGCAAATCAATCAACGTGATACAATACATTAACAAAAGAAAGAACAAGAATCATATGATCCTCTCAATAGATGCAGAAAAAGCATTTGACAAAGTACAGCATCCTTTCTTGATCAAAACTCTTCAGAGTATAGGGATAGAGGGTACATACCTCAATATCATAAAAGCCATCTATGAAAAACCTACAGCGAATATCATTCTCAATGGGGAAAAACTGAGAGCTTTCCCCCTAAGGTCAGGAATGCGGCAGGGATGTCCACTATCACCACTGCTATTCAACATAGTATTGGAAGTCCTAGCCACAGCAATCAGACAACAAAAAGAAATCAAAGGCATCCAAATTGGCAAAGAAGAAGTCAAACTCTCACTCTTTGCAGATGATATGATACTTTATGTGGAAAATCCCAAAGACTCCACCCCAAAACTGCTAGAACTCATACAGGAATTCAGTAAAGTGGCAGGATATAAAATCAATGCACAGAAGTCAGTGGCATTCCTATACACCAACAACAAGTCAGAAGAAAGAGAAATTAAGGAGTCGATCCCATTTACAATTGCACCCAAAACCATAAGATACCTAGGAATAAATCTAACCAAAGAGGCAAAGAATCTGTACTCAGAAAACTATAAAATACTCATGAAAGAAATTGAGGAAGACACAAAGAAATGGAAAAACGTTCCATGCTCATGGATTGGAAGAACAAATATTGTGAA
>NW_022594753.1:0-115 GCF_004348235.1 Phoca vitulina
CTGTTAGCCTTCCATGCAAAAGTGGGGCTGCCGTGCTAGCGTGATGACACACATGGGGAGTCGTGTTCTGCCTTTTGCTGGGGCCTGAGTCTCACTCGCAAAAAGCTTTGGACTC
>NW_022594753.1:215-693 GCF_004348235.1 Phoca vitulina
CCATGATGTGAGTTGAGAGCTGCCTTCTGTACCGGCCTGTCTCTCCCCCGATATTACGATATTGAAAGCGTCCCCAGGCTCTCAGCCACAGTACACCCTAAACTGCTTCGCCCACAGAGTGGTCGACGGTAGCTAAAGCACGGTTTCTCTACAGTGTTCTTTCTTCGAGTTAGAACCCTAGCTATTAGACCTCCATGCAAAATTGGGGCCGCAGTGCTGGCTTCACGAAATAAGTGAGGAGTCGTGTGCTGCCTTCTGCAGCTGCTTGAGGCTCCGTCCGAATTAGGTTTGCGACTCCCTTGCAGTGCTCTCACGCACACACACAAAAGAAGCTTCCACCCTCAGGAGCAGCTGTTTTAGCTGAAGCACAGATTCTGTGCTGAGTTTTTCTTTCGAGTTAGGTGGTTGTGTTTAAGCCAGCACACACCCACGGGGCAACGGAACTAGCCCCATAACCATGTAGTGAGTTTAGAGCTGC
>NW_022594753.1:793-1158 GCF_004348235.1 Phoca vitulina
AGTACACCCTAAACTGCTTCGCCCACAGAGAGGTTGACGGTAGCTAAAGCTCGGTTTCTCTACAGTGTTTTTTCTCCGAGTTAGAAAGCTAGCCATTACACTTCCATGCAAAAGTGGGGCCGCAGTACTAGCTTCATGGAGCAAGTGGGGAGTCGTGTTGTCCCTTCTTCCGGGGCCTGGGTCTCACAAGGAAAATGGTTTTGGACTCACTAGCAGTGCGCTCACGCATGCACACAGCAAAATGCGTCCACCCTGAGGCATGGCTCTTTTAGCCGAAGCAGGAATTCGCTCCAGAGTTGTTCCTTTGAGTTAGGTGGTTGGCTTTAGGCCTGCAGGCACCCCCGGGGCAAGGGTACTAGCCTCAT
>NW_022594754.1:0-1158 GCF_004348235.1 Phoca vitulina
AATGGATGCATTCCTAGAGATGTATCAACTACCAAAACTGAACCAGGAAGAAATAGAAAACCTGAACAGACCTATAACCACTAAGGAAATAGAAGCAGTCATCAAAAATCTCCCAAAACACAAAAGCCCAGGGCCAGATGGCTTCCCAGGGGAATTCTACCAAACATTTCAAGAAGAATTAATACCTATCCTTCTGAAACTGTTCCAAAAAATAGAAATGGAAGGAAAACTTCCAAACTCATTTTATGAGGCCAGCATTACCTTGATCCCAAAACCAGACAAAGACCCCATCAAAAAGGAGAATTACAGACCAATATCCCTGATGAACATGGATGCAAAAATTCTCACCAAAATACTAGCCAATAGGATCCAACAGTACATTAAAAGGATTATTCACCACGACCAAGTGGGATTTATCCCTGGGCTGCAAGGTTGGTTCAACATCCGCAAATCAATCAACGTGATACAATACATTAACAAAAGAAAGAACAAGAATCATATGATCCTCTCAATAGATGCAGAAAAAGCATTTGACAAAGTACAGCATCCTTTCTTGATCAAAACTCTTCAGAGTATAGGGATAGAGGGTACATACCTCAATATCATAAAAGCCATCTATGAAAAACCTACAGCGAATATCATTCTCAATGGGGAAAAACTGAGAGCTTTCCCCCTAAGGTCAGGAATGCGGCAGGGATGTCCACTATCACCACTGCTATTCAACATAGTATTGGAAGTCCTAGCCACAGCAATCAGACAACAAAAAGAAATCAAAGGCATCCAAATTGGCAAAGAAGAAGTCAAACTCTCACTCTTTGCAGATGATATGATACTTTATGTGGAAAATCCCAAAGACTCCACCCCAAAACTGCTAGAACTCATACAGGAATTCAGTAAAGTGGCAGGATATAAAATCAATGCACAGAAGTCAGTGGCATTCCTATACACCAACAACAAGTCAGAAGAAAGAGAAATTAAGGAGTCGATCCCATTTACAATTGCACCCAAAACCATAAGATACCTAGGAATAAATCTAACCAAAGAGGCAAAGAATCTGTACTCAGAAAACTATAAAATACTCATGAAAGAAATTGAGGAAGACACAAAGAAATGGAAAAACGTTCCATGCTCATGGATTGGAAGAACAAATATTGTGAA
>NW_022594755.1:0-1157 GCF_004348235.1 Phoca vitulina
TCCCGAATTCACCAACTAACTCTACATCTTAAAGAACTAGAGAAAAAGCAACAAACGACACCTAAGCCATGCATTAGAAGAGGAATAATTAAAATTAGAGCAGAAATCAATGAATTCGAAACCAGAAACACAGTAGATCAGATCAACGAAACTAGAAGTTGGTGCTTTGAAAGAATTAATAAGATCGATAGACCACTGGCCAGACTTATCCAAAAGAAAAGAGAAAGGACCCAAATTAATAAAACTATGAATGAAAGGGGAGAGATCACGACTAACACCAAGGAAATAGAAACAATTATTAGAAATTATTATCAACAACTATATGCCAATAAACTGAGCAATCTGGATGAAATGGAGGCCTTCCTGGAAACCTATAAGCTGCCAAGACTGAAACAGGAAGAAATTGACAACCTGAATAGGCCAATAACCAGTAACGAGATTGAAGCAGTGATCAAAAACCTCCCAAAAAACAAGAGTCCAGGGCCTGATGGATTCCCTGGGGAATTCTACCAAACATTCAAAGAAGAAATAATACCTATTCTACTGAAGCTGTTTCAAAAAATAGAAACAGAAGGAAAACTTCCAAACTCATTCTATGAGGCCAGCATTACCTTAATCCCCAAACCAGGCAAAGACCCCATCAAAAAGGAGAATTTCAGACCGATATCCCTGATGAATATGGATTCCAAAATCCTCAACAAAATCCTAGCTAATAGGATCCAACAATACATTAAAAGGATCATCCACCACGACCAAGTGGGATTTATCCCCGGGATGCAAGGGTGGTTCAACATTCGCAAATCAATCAATGTGATAGAACACATTAATAAGAGGAGGGAGAAGAACCATACGGTCCTCTCAATTGTTGCAGAAAAAGCATTTGACAAAATACAACATCCTTTCCTGATTAAAACTCTCCAGAGTATAGGGATAGAGGGAACATTCCTCAAGCTCATAAAATCCATCTATGAAAAACCCACAGTGAATATCATCTTCAATGGGGAAAAACTGAGAACCTTTCCCTTAAGATCAGGAACACGTCAAGGGTGCCCACTCTCACCACTGTTGTTCAACATAGTACTAGAAGTCCTAGCAACAGCATTCAGACAGCAAAAAGAAATAAAAGGTATTCAAATTGGCAAAGAAGAAGTCAAACT
>NW_022594756.1:0-1156 GCF_004348235.1 Phoca vitulina
CTCAAATTCCACATATCAGTGAGATCATATGATAACTGTCTTTCTCTGATTGACTTATTTGGCTCAGCATAATACCCTCTAGTTCCATCCACGTAGTTGCAAGTGGCAAGATTTCATTTTTTGATGGCTGCATAATATTCCCTTGTATATATATACCACATCTTCATTATCCATTCATCTGTTGATGGACATCTAGGCTCTTTCCATAGTTTGGTTATTGTGGACATTGCTGCTATAAACATTGGGGTTCAGGTGCCCCTTCGGATCACTACATTTGTATCTTTGGGGTAAACATCCAGTCGTGCAATTGCTGGGTCATAGGGTAGCTCTATTTTCAACTTTTTGAGGAACCTCCATACTGTTTTCCAGAGTGGCTGCACCAGCTTGCATTCCCACCAACAGTGTAGGAGGGTTCCCCTTTCTCCGCATCCTCGCCAACATCTGTCATTTCCTGACTTGTTAATTTTTGCCATTCTGATTGGTGTGAGGTGGTATCTCATTGAGGTTTTGATTTGTATTTCCCTGATGCCGAGCGATGTTGAGCCCTTTCTCATGTGTCTGTTGGCCATTTGGATGTCTTCTTTGCAGAAATGTCTGTTCATGTCTTCTGCCCATTTCTTGATTGGATTATTTGTTCCTTGGGTGTTGAGTTTGATAAGTTCTTTATAGATTTTGGACACTAGCCCTTTATCTGATATGTCATTTGCAAATTCTTCTCCCATTCTGTCGGTTGTCTTTTGGTTTTGTTGACTGTTTCCTTCGCTGTGCAAAAGCTTTTTATCTTGATGAAGTCCCAATAGTTCATTTTTGCCCTTGGTTCCCTTGCCTTTGGCAATGTGTCTAGGAAGAAGTTGCTGAGGCTGAGGTCAAAGAGGTTGCTGCCTGTGTTCTCCTCAAGGATTTTGATGGATTCCTGTCTCACACATAGGTCTTTCATCCATTTTGAGTCTGTTTTTGAGTATGGTGAAAGGAAATGGTCCAGTTTCATTCTTCTGCATGTGGCTGTCCAATTTTCCCAACACCATTTGTTGAAGAGACTGTCTTTTTTCCATTGGACATTCTTTCCTGCTTTGTCGAAGATTAATTGACCATAGAGTTGAGGGTCCATTTCTGGGCTCTCTATTCTGTTCCATTGATCTATGTGTCTGTTTTTGTG
>NW_022594757.1:0-1155 GCF_004348235.1 Phoca vitulina
TGGGTTCCTTGGGGGAATACTTAGCACCAGGAGGAGAGCAAATTACTTTACTAGCTTATCTACTGTCATGGGAGGCTTGTGTGTGTGCTCAGCTCTCTCCCTGAGCCTGGCCCCTTGTCCCAAACTCGCAAAGAAGACTGGCTCACAACTGTGAATGGAAACACCAAAATTGAATCACTAATGTTAAGCAGTCCTAACATGGAGCCCAGAGGCCATTGTAGAAAAAGGTCCTATGCACGTCCAACTCTGGACCCGGCCTGTGCCTACCACAAACTGCTACATTCTGCCACGGTTCTCAGATGGAAGCTTATTTTGCTGAACTCCACCTCGCAACTACCGTCTCTATATATAGTAAAGCCAGTTATTTATGCCGCACCAATCATCTTTCTCTTTTTTTAAGATTTTATTTATTTATTTATTTGACAGAGAGAGACACAGCGAGAGAGGGAACACAAGCAGGGAGAGTGGGAGAGGGAGGAGCAGGCGTCCCGCGGAGCAGGGAGCCCGATTTGGGGCTCGATCCCAGGACCCTGGGATCATGACCTGAGCCGAAGGCAGACGCTTAACGACTGATCTACCCAGGCGCCCCACCGATCATCTTTCTTTCAGAAGAACTTCCACAAGCCTGCGGGTTTACCTTCATCCACTCTATCTCCTCCCCCGCTCAGAGCACATTTACGGTTCCTCTTGATTCTGTGTCTCCCAGATTTCAAAAAGAGTTTTGTTTTGCTCTGCAGCCTCAGTTCTTTCTTTTTTGACACGAAAGAGCAAATAAACTTCTTATCCACAAGTAGAGTGTCTGCAGCCTTATTGCCCCGTCCTAGGCTGACTTCTTTCTCCTGTGTGGCTCAGGCTCTGTGGCCAGGATCCCAGGAGGAGGAGGGAAAAACCACGGTGATGAGAAAGAGAGCTCCATGCCATGGCGTAGGGTGGGCTGGGGAGGGAGGGATCCGAAGCCTGGGTGAGATTTCCCGCATGGTGGATGGGGGTGGGGGTGGTTTCTCAGCCTATATTCTGGGGCTCAGCATCCCAGGGGTTTTAGAGATGTCTTCACTCCCCGGGAGAAGTTCAAGGTGAAAGAAGTATGAACCATGAACTGGTCGAAGGCGTCTTTACCAGTTGTGGGGCATGTATCCCAAATTTGGCCAGAGTAGA
>NW_022594758.1:0-1155 GCF_004348235.1 Phoca vitulina
AGCAGTCATCAAAAATCTCCCAAAACACAAAAGCCCAGGGCCAGATGCTTTCCAGGGGAAATCCATGAAACACTTAAAGTAGAATGAATACCTATTCTTCTGAAACTGTTCCAAAAAATAGAAATGGAAGGAAAACTTCCAAACTCGTTTTATGAGGCCACCATTACCTTGATCCCAAAACCAGACAAAGACCCCATCAAAAAGGAGAATTGCAGACCAATATCCTTGATGAACATGGATGCAAAAATTCTTACCAAAATACTAGCCAATAGGATCCAACAGTACATTGAAAGGATTATTCCCCACGACCAAGTGGGATTTATCCCTGGGCTGCAAGTTTGGTTCAACATCCGCAAATCAATCAACATGATACAATACATTAACTAAAGAACAAGAATCATATGATCCTCTCAATAGATGCAGAAAAAGCATTTGACAACGTACAGCATCCTTTCTTGATCAAAACTCTTCAGAGTAGGGATAGAGGGTACATACCTCAATATCATAAAAGCCATCTATGAAAAACCTACAGCGAATATCATTCTAAATGGGGAAAAACTGAGAGCTTTCCCCCTAAGGTCAGGAACGCGGCAGGGATGTCCACTATCACCACTGCTATTCAGCATAGTATTAGAAGTCCTAGCCACAGCAATCAGACAACAAAAAGAAATAAAAGGCATCCAAATCGGCAAAGAAGAAGTCAAACTCTCACTCTTTGCAGAGGACATGATACTTTCTGTGGAAAACCCAAAAGACTCCACCCCCAAACTGCTAGAACTCATACAGGAATTCAGTAAAGTGGCAGGAGATAAAATCAATGCACAGAAATCAGCGGCATTCCTATACACCAACAGCAGACAGAAGAAAGAGAAATTAAGGAGTCGATCTCATTTACAATTACACCCAAAACCATAAGGTACATAGGAATAAATCTAACCAAAGAGGCAAAGAATCTGTACTCAGAAAACTATAAAATACTCATGAAAGAAATTGAGGAAGACACAAAGAAATGGAAAAACGTTCCATGCTCATGGATTGGAAGAACAAATATTGTGACGATGTCAATGCTACCTAGAGCAATCTACATATTCAATACAATCCGCATCAGAATACCATCCACTTTTTTCAAAGAAATGGAACAAATTATCCTAAAAT
>NW_022594759.1:0-539 GCF_004348235.1 Phoca vitulina
AGGTCAGGAACATGGCAGGGATGTCCACTATCACCACTGCTATTCAATATAGTACTAGAAGTTCTAGCCACAGCAATCAGACAACAAAAAGAAATAAAAGGCATCCAAATCGGCAAAGAAGAAGTCAAACTCTCACTCTTTGCAGATGATATGATACTTTATGTGGAAAACCCAAAAGACTCCACCCCAAAACTGCTAGAACTCATACAGGAATTCAGTAAAGTGGCAGGATATAAAATCAATGCACAGAAGTCAGTGGCATTCCTATACACCAACAACAAGACAGAAGAAAGAGAAATTAAGGAGTCGATCCCATTTACAATTGCACCCAAAACCATAAGATACCTAGGAATAAATCTAACCAAAGAGGCAAAGGATCTGTACTCAGAAAACTATAAAATACTCATGAAAGAAATTGAGGAAGACACAAAGAAATGGAAAAACGTTCCATGCTCATGGATTGGAAGAACAAATATTGTGAAGATGTCAATCCTACCTAGAGCAATCTACACATTCAATGCAATCCCCATCAAAATACC
>NW_022594759.1:639-1153 GCF_004348235.1 Phoca vitulina
AAAAAGACAGTCTCTTCAACAAATGGTGTTGGGAAAATTGGACAGCCACATGCAGAAGAATGAAACTGGACCATTTCCTTACACCACACACAAAAATAGACTCCAAATGGTTGAAAGACCTCAATGTGAGACAGGAGTCCATCAAAATCCTAAAGGAGAACACAGGCAGCAACCTCTTCGACCTCAGCCGCAGCAACTTCTTCCTAGAAACATCGCCAAAGGCAAGGGAAGCAAGGGCAAAAATGAACTCTTGGGACTTCATCAAGATAAAAAGCTTTTGCAAAGCAAAGGAAACAGTCAACAAAACCAAAAGACAACTGACAGAATGGGAGAAGATATTTGCAAATGACATATCAGATAAAGGGCTAGTATCCAAAATCTATAAAGAACTCATCAAACTCAACACCAAAAGAACAAAGAATCCAATCAAGAAATGGGCAGAAGACATGAACAGACATTTTTCCAAAGAAGACATCCAAATGGCCAACAGACACATGAAAAAGTGCTCAACATC
>NW_022594760.1:0-1153 GCF_004348235.1 Phoca vitulina
GTGATACAATACATTAACAAAAGAAAGAACAAGAATCATATGATCCTTTCAATAGATGCAGAAAAAGCATTTGACAAAGTACAGCATCCTTTCTTGATCAAAACCCTTCAGAGTATAGGGATAAAGGGTACATACCTCAATATCATAAAAGCCATCTATGAAAAACCTACAGCGAATATCATTCTCAATGAGGAAAAACCGAGAGCTTTCCCCCTAAGGTCAGGAACACAGCAGGGATGTCCACTATCACCACTGCTATTCAACATAGTATTGGAAGTCCTAGCCACAGCAATCACACACCAAAAGAAATAAAAGTCATCCAAATAGGCAAAGAAGTCAAACTCTCACTCTTTGCAGATGATATGATACTTTATGTGGAAAACCCAAAGGACTCCACCCCAAAACTGCTAGAACTCATACAGGAATTCAGTCAAGTGGCAGGATATAAAATCAATGCACAGAAGTCAGTGGCATTCCTATACACCAACAGCAAGACAGAAGAAAGAGAAATTAAGGAGTCGATCCCATTTACAGTTGCACCCAAAACCATAAGATACCTAGGAATAAATCTAACCAAAGAGGCAAAGTATCTGTACTCAGAAAACTATAAAATACTCATGAAAGAAATTGAAGAAGACACAAAGAAATGGAAAAACGTTCCATGCTCATGGATTGGAAGAACAAATATTGTGAAGATGTCAATGCTACCTAGAGCAATCTACACATTCAATGCAATCCCCATCAAAATACCATCCACTTTTTTCAAAGAAATGGAACAAATAATCCTAAAATTTGTATGGAACCAGAAAAGACCCCACATAGCCAGAGGAATGTTGAAAAAGAAAAGCAAAGCTGGCGGCATCACAATTCCGGACTTCAAGCTCTATTACAAAGCTGTCATCATCAAGACAGTATGGTACTGGCACAAAAACAGACACATAGATCAATGGAACAGAATAGAGAGCCCAGAAATGGACCCTCAACTCTATGGTCAACTAATCTTCGACAAAGCAGGAAAGAATGTCCAATGGAAAAAAGACAGTCTCTTCAACAAATGGTGTTGGGAAAATTGGACAGCCACATGCAGAAGAATGAAACTGGACCATTTCCTTACACCACACACAAAAATAGACTCCAAATGGTTGAAAGACCT
>NW_022594761.1:0-1153 GCF_004348235.1 Phoca vitulina
TGAAGAAGCAAGACGAAAACACACAGGAAGGAAAATCCTGGCGTTCTTTGTCTAGGGATGTAATACATACCTGCAAATAGAATGCCTCAAAAACAAAAACAGAACAAAACAAGACTAGTGTCACTTTAAAATATCCTGATCAAAGCATTAAATATTACTCTCTTTATTAAATATTCTCAAATCCACATTTAAACATGTCTTACATGATGATGTGGGATGTACAGCACTTCCACTACATGCATAAGCCCCCAAGGAAGATAATTTGTGTGAATTTAATTGGCCGCCTTTTTTTTTTTTTTTTTTACAGAATGCCATTTTTCCTGAAGGAATGAATGAAAGAGAAACTTGGAATATTTAGACTAGGAGATTTGGCACACAGTTTCTGGAAAATGAATAGGAACTTACCCTTTCATGAACATCACTCACATATGACAGCTGAGAGTACTTGTTTCCTTGATCAAATGTCAGCTCTCAAGAGAAAATCAGAACTTTGGGAAAACTGCGATCCACCAAGAAACGACAGCTTCTCACTCCTGACACACTTTTCTGTTGGGATCTGTGGTAATCTTAAAACAAATCTGACTTTTTGATAATTCAATTCCAGTCTAATCAACACTAGAACACGTATATAACTTCATGAAACAACAGATTCCTTAAAAAAAAAAAGTCATGCATTAGTACAAGATCCATTCAGTGTGCAAGATGGGCCTGCGGATTTTAATGTAACAGAGAAGGACATAGGCATGATACAATTTCACGTTCCACTTTGCAAATAAATTACAGAAAGTAGTTGTGTAGTTTTAATGTAGTATCTAAGATGAACATAGAGAAGTATCTGAAAAGGTTATGAAACATGCTATTCTGCCCTATTTGTGCAAGTGTGTAAATTTTTTCATACATTTCAACCAAAACAACACAATAAATGCAGAAGCAAATCTGAACGTGCAGGGGTGTTCTAAGGAGACAGACAAGAAAGAGACTTGCAAGAATGTAAAACGCAACAGAACCACTCTTCTCGCCATGCTGTTTATTTTGGAAATACTTATTTTTCATAAAAAATAATATTTGTTTTCATGCCATGGGTTATTAATATGATTCTAAATGAATTAATGAATTTCTCAACCTGTTTTATTCCTACTATGGTAAATACCGA
>NW_022594762.1:0-1152 GCF_004348235.1 Phoca vitulina
CCTGAAAATATATGAAGAAAAAAAATAATTTTATTTAAACTAAATAGATACATCATCACCTGATAAACTTCCTCTCCTAATTTAAAGTCCAGAATAATTTTTTCTTCCCTATCTCACATGCATTTTTGTTAGTCTAATATAATTCTCAAACAGGAATGCACTTCAGAATTCCCTGTGGAAACTAAACATGTATTAATAAACATGCCCAGACTCTACACTAGGGGATTCTGATTCAATAGATTTGGGATGGGAACTAAGGTTTTGAAAAGCTGCTCAAATGATTCAAGTGAAAAAAACAAAAAAAAACTTTGTGTAACCATTTATGAATTTATTCAACAAATAATTTACCACATTCAAGGCACAATGCTAAGTACGAACTACTGGAACAAGAACCTATCCTAGTCACTAATTATACCAAGGAAGTGATGCTTGAAGAATGAAATGAATGAATGGAATTACTAGTCATGTGAGTGTTTAAGACTCACATGAGCACTGGGGAGTTGGGACATTTTATGTGGGTCCAACGTTCTTCTAATATTGGCTTCTCTTTTTTATAGTTTAGAACGCATCCGTGAAATAACAGCACAGACTTCTGTACATGAGAATGTCCGGCCTTTCTGTGTGTCACATACCCTAGGGCACTACGTGGTCACTGCATGCTATATCCTCTGGGATATACCACGAGCTGGGTGTGTGCTGATCACAGATCAACCATCAGGAGGGATTATATCTGATGACTCTACAGACTAAATCCTGTTTTAGATATCCAGTGAGGAAGACAAAGTACATATAAGGGCTGGAAGATATTAACAATAATTCTTAACTGGTTAGGGGGAATGTTTCAGCAGCTTTTAAACAGCGTTATCTACTCATTTCTTCCTTTAATAAATGTAATGAAATTAAGTCTTTCCATTATCGAAAACACTACTGATATTTTCAACTGTTTTTATAGGTTTCTTTCCTATGCTGCCATTACATGCTGTGAGTGAAGCCTGAAATTAAGTGAACTAACAAAAGACAAAACATTCAAGTGAAAAATAACAGTGCACTCCAGAAGTCAGCTATTTTAAACTCTATCCAATAACACATTATATTTTTTAAAAAGGATGAAATACACAAACATAAATACAAAATAATTCTGAATATGCTTAC
>NW_022594763.1:0-1152 GCF_004348235.1 Phoca vitulina
CCTGAAAATATATGAAGAAAAAAAATAATTTTATTTAAACTAAATAGATACATCATCACCTGATAAACTTCCTCTCCTAATTTAAAGTCCAGAATAATTTTTTCTTCCCTATCTCACATGCATTTTTGTTAGTCTAATATAATTCTCAAACAGGAATGCACTTCAGAATTCCCTGTGGAAACTAAACATGTATTAATAAACATGCCCAGACTCTACACTAGGGGATTCTGATTCAATAGATTTGGGATGGGAACTAAGGTTTTGAAAAGCTGCTCAAATGATTCAAGTGAAAAAAACAAAAAAAAACTTTGTGTAACCATTTATGAATTTATTCAACAAATAATTTACCACATTCAAGGCACAATGCTAAGTACGAACTACTGGAACAAGAACCTATCCTAGTCACTAATTATACCAAGGAAGTGATGCTTGAAGAATGAAATGAATGAATGGAATTACTAGTCATGTGAGTGTTTAAGACTCACATGAGCACTGGGGAGTTGGGACATTTTATGTGGGTCCAACGTTCTTCTAATATTGGCTTCTCTTTTTTATAGTTTAGAACGCATCCGTGAAATAACAGCACAGACTTCTGTACATGAGAATGTCCGGCCTTTCTGTGTGTCACATACCCTAGGGCACTACGTGGTCACTGCATGCTATATCCTCTGGGATATACCACGAGCTGGGTGTGTGCTGATCACAGATCAACCATCAGGAGGGATTATATCTGATGACTCTACAGACTAAATCCTGTTTTAGATATCCAGTGAGGAAGACAAAGTACATATAAGGGCTGGAAGATATTAACAATAATTCTTAACTGGTTAGGGGGAATGTTTCAGCAGCTTTTAAACAGCGTTATCTACTCATTTCTTCCTTTAATAAATGTAATGAAATTAAGTCTTTCCATTATCGAAAACACTACTGATATTTTCAACTGTTTTTATAGGTTTCTTTCCTATGCTGCCATTACATGCTGTGAGTGAAGCCTGAAATTAAGTGAACTAACAAAAGACAAAACATTCAAGTGAAAAATAACAGTGCACTCCAGAAGTCAGCTATTTTAAACTCTATCCAATAACACATTATATTTTTTAAAAAGGATGAAATACACAAACATAAATACAAAATAATTCTGAATATGCTTAC
>NW_022594764.1:0-1152 GCF_004348235.1 Phoca vitulina
CAATGGAACAGAATAGAGAGCCCAGAAATGGACCCTCAACTCTATGGTCAACTAATCTTCGATAAAGCAGGAAAGAATGTCCAATGGAGAAAAGACTGTCTCTTCAACAAATAGTGTTGAGAATATTGGACAGCCACATGCAGAAGAATGCAACTGGACCATTTCCTTACACCACACACAAAAATAGACTCCAAATGGTTGAAAGACCTCAATGTGGGACAGGAGTCCATCAAAATCCTAAAGGAGAACACAGGCAGCAACCTCTTCGACCTCAGCCGCAGCAACTTCTTCCTAGAAACATCACCAAAGGCAAGGGAAGCAAGGGCAAAAATGAACTATTGGGACTTCATCAAGATAAAAAGTTTTTGCACAGCAAAAGTAACAGTCCACAAAAACAAAGGAGAACTGACAGAATGGGAGAAGATATTTGGAAATGACATATCAGATAAAGGGCTAGTATCCAAAATCTATAAAGAACTTCTTAAGCTCAACACCCAAAGAACAAATATCCAATCAAGAAATGGGCAGAAGACATGAACAGACATTTTTCCAGAGAAGACATCCAAAAGGCCAACAGACAGATGAAAAAGTGCTCAACATCGCTCAGCATCAGGGAAATCCAAATCAAAACCTCAATGAGATATCACCTCACACCAGTCAGAATGGCTAAAATTAACAAGTCAGGAAAGGACAGATGTTGGCGGGGATGTGGAGAAAGGGGAACCCTCCTACACTGTTGGTGGGAATGCAAGCTGGTGCAACCACTCTGGAAAACAGTACAGAGGTTCCTCAAAAAGTTGAAAATAGAGCTACCATACGATCCAGCAATTGCACTACTGGGTATTTACCCCAAAGATACAAATGTAGGGATCCGAAGGGGTACGTGCATCCCGATGTTTATAGCAGCAATGTCTACAATAGCCAAACTGTGGAAAGAGCCAAGATGTCCCTCAACAGACGAATGGATAAAGAGGAAGTGGTATATATATACAATGGAATATTATGCAGCCATCAAAAAGAATGAGATCCTGCCCTTTGCAACGACGTGGATGGAACTGGAGGGTGTTATGCTGAGCAAAATAAGTCAATCAGAGAAAGACATGTATCATATGACCTCACTGATATGAGGAATTCTTAATCTCAGGAAACAAA
>NW_022594765.1:0-777 GCF_004348235.1 Phoca vitulina
CGGCCAATGGGAGGTTGTCACAGTGTCACAGCCCGGCCAATGGGAGGTTGTCACAGAGTCACAGCCCGGCCAATGGGAGGCTGTCACAGCGTCACAGCCCGGCCCATGGGAGGTTGTCACAGTGTCACAGACCGGCCAATGGGAGACTCACAGTGTCAGAGCCCGGCCAATGGGAGACTCACAGTGTCAGAGCCCGGCCAATGGGAGACTCTCACAGTGTCACAGCCCGGCCAATGGGAGCCTGTCACAGCGTCACAGCCCGGCCAATGGGAGGCTGTCACAGCGTCACAGCCCGGCCAATGGGAGGTTGTCACAGCGTCACAGCCCGGCCAATGGGAGACTGTCACAGTGTCAGAGCCCGGCCAATGGGAGGTTGTCACAGTGGCACAGCCCGGCCAATGGGAGACTGTCACAGTGGCACAGCCCGGCCAATGGGAGACTGTCACAGTGTCACAGCCCGGCCAATGGGAGGTTGTCACAGCGTCACAGCCCAGCCAATGGGAGGTTGTCTAAGAGTCACAGCCCGGCCAATGGGAGACTGTCACAGAGTCACAGCCCAGCCAATGGGAGACTGTCACAGCGTCACAGCCCGGTCAATGGGAGCCTGTCACAGTGTCAGAGCCCGGCCAATGGGAGGTTGTCACAGCGTCACAGCCCGGCCAATGGGAGACTGTCACAGCGTCACAGTCCGGCCAATGGGAGCCTGTCACAACGTCACAGCCCGGCCAATGGGAGACTGTCACAGTGTCACAGCCCGGCCAATGGGAGGTTGTCACA
>NW_022594765.1:877-1151 GCF_004348235.1 Phoca vitulina
CGGCCAATGGGAGGTTGTCACAGTGTCACAGCCCGGCCAATGGGAGGTTGTCACAGAGTCACAGCCCGGCCAATGGGAGGCTGTCACAGCGTCACAGCCCGGCCCATGGGAGGTTGTCACAGTGTCACAGACCGGCCAATGGGAGACTCACAGTGTCAGAGCCCGGCCAATGGGAGACTCACAGTGTCAGAGCCCGGCCAATGGGAGACTCTCACAGTGTCACAGCCCGGCCAATGGGAGCCTGTCACAGCGTCACAGCCCGGCCAATGGGAGG
>NW_022594766.1:0-538 GCF_004348235.1 Phoca vitulina
ATAGTTACCCTGAATGTAAATGGGCTAAATGCCCCAATCAAAAGACACAGGCTATCAGATTGGATTAAAAAACAAGACCCATCGATATGCTGTCTGCAAGAGACCCATTTTAGACCCAAAGACACCCCCAGATTGAAAGTGAGGGGGTGGAAAACCATTTACCATGCTAATGGACACCAAAAGAAAGCTGGGGTGGCAATCCTTATATCAGACAAATTAGATTTTAAAACAAAGACTGTAATAAGAGATGAGGAAGGACACTATATCATACTTAAAGGGTCTATCCAACAAGAAGATCTAACAATTGTAAATATCTATGCCCCTAACATGGGAGCAGCCAATTATATAAGGCAATTAATAACAAAAGCAAAGAAACACATCGACAACAATACAATAATAGTGGGGGACTTTAACACCCCCCTCACTGAAATGGACAGATCGTCTAAGCAAAAGATCAACAAGGAAATAAAGACTTTAAATGACACACTGGACCAAATGGACTTCACAGACATATTCAGAACATTCCATCCCAAAGCAA
>NW_022594766.1:638-1151 GCF_004348235.1 Phoca vitulina
GAATACACATTCTTCTCTAGTGCCCATGGAACATTCTCCAGAATAGATCACATCCTAGGTCATAAATCAGGTCTCAACCGGTACCAGAAGATTGGGATCATCCCCTGCCTATTTTCAGACCACAATGCTTTGAAACTAGAACTCAATCACAAGAGGAAAGTCAGAAAGAACTCAAATACATGGAGGCTAAAGAGCATCCTACTGAAGAATGAATGGGTCAACCAGGAAATTAAAGAAGAATTAAAAAAATTCATGGAAACCAATGAAAATGAAAACACAACTATTCAAAATCTTTGGGATACAGCAAAGGCAGTCCTAAGAGGAAAGTATATAGCAATACAAGCCTTTCTCAAGAAACAAGAAAGGTCTCAAGTACACAACCTAACCCTACACCTAAAGGAGCTGGAGAAAGAACAGCAAATAAAGCCTAAACCCAGCAGGAGAAGAGAAATAATAAAGATCAGAGCAGAAATCAATGAAATAGAAACCAAAAGAACAGTAGAACAGATCAAC
>NW_022594767.1:0-1150 GCF_004348235.1 Phoca vitulina
CCCCCCCCCCCCGAGTGTGTGTCCAGCTGCGGCTGCCACCATGAAGGAGATGCGGGTGCTGGTCTGCAGGAGCTCGGTGCCTACAGGGCTGGGAGCACATCGACGGCCCTCCTGCGGCGAAGCCAGGTGTGACGGGTGTGACAGTGTGCAGACCGGCAGGTGGAGGTGGAACCCCAAGGAGAAGCCAGGACGTGCGTTCAGGGGAGTCAGGGACGCCGCTCTGTGGGGTGAGGCAGGAGGAGACAGGGGTGTCCGCACACGAGGGGCAGGGAACGCGGAGAGGTGACGGGGAAATGGGGCCGCGGGGCCCTCGGCTGAGCCCGGGATGAGGGGTGCGGGTGTGGAGGGATGCGCTGCTGGACAGGCGGGTCCCAGCGACAGACAGCCTGGGGAGCAGCTCAGAGCCTCACCGCAGCACGGGTATGTCTGTGCCGGGCGACACCACAGGGTGCTGGGATCGAGGCACACGGCGGCCCGTCCTCCTGTGTGAAGGGGGACACCGGGCTGGCAAAGCGACACGCGTCCAACCGGCCACGAGCGTGTGGCTGTTTGCACGTCCTCCTGGAGACCCAATGGGGCCAGAGGAAGACAAGAAACAGGGCATCACATATTCATGCCGTGGTGCCCATTTTAGTCCGGGACCAACACTTTGGCCCTAAAATGCGCGTCTGAGCTTGAAGTCCTACAAAACCATCAGTGGGCATCTCCATGAGGCCTGATCTCTTCCGGGGTCAGGGCAGAGCGAAATTCCCGGGGCTCCCAGCACGCACCCTCCCGTCCCGGGGCATTGTGTCTCCATTGTTGGAAAAGGCAAATTCCCCAGCCTTCCTCCAGTTTCATGCCTGTGGTCATCAGAATAATGCCCTCCGCCCAAGATGCCCAAGATGCCCGCATCCTAATCCCAGAAGCTGCGAATGTGCTCTTACGTGGGCCCAGGGGATTTGCAGGTGTGATTAATCTGAGGATCACGCGGTGGAGAGTTCTGGATTAAACAGGTGAATCCACTGTAATCACTAGCGTCCTTTAAGAGGGAGGCAGGCAGCTCAGACTCAGGAGGTTTTGCGATCCTGGAGGTTGAGGGTCTGGGCGCCTCTAGCAGCCGGGAAGGTGTGGAAACAGCCTCTCCCGTGAAGCCGGGGGAGGAACACGG
>NW_022594768.1:0-1150 GCF_004348235.1 Phoca vitulina
GCTATCATATTGGACAATGCAGGCCCAAACTTTTTCTTAAGCATTAAAGTCTGTTCCATCAATCAACAAAGATTTAGGCAGCCTCTCCTCTGCTTAGTGCCCCCTGCAAGAATCCTTGAAACCATTTATGGATGGATTCCTAAGGCAGCTCTTTGCGACCAGAAGCTCCTGGAGAAGAAAGACTGTATATCATTTTTTTTTTTTTTCTCCTGTGTGACCAGTGACCTGGCCAGTACCTTGCATAATAGCTTATGATGGATGGATGGATGGATGGATGGATGGATGAATGAATGAACGAACAAACAAATGACTAAGTGTCATTATGGACTACTAGCAAGATTAAGAGGGAATAAAACATAGGTAAGTAGAGAGAAGTTATATTATCACAACTTTAAACTGGGTCTGGTATTCAAATATTCTCTGCATTTTATTTTTTATATCCAGTTTTCACGTTATGTAAAATTCCCCATTGTATGCTGTAATAAAAACTAACCCCAGAAGCGACTCTGCACAAATTAAAGAACATTTTATCAATTGGCAAATTAGACACACACACACACACACACACACATTACTGCCTCTACTTGGAGATTCACAATATGCACCAGCACTATGATAAACAAAGCTGAAAGAATTTATGTTTCAGCAGGACTTCTCAGAGCCTTGAACAGGCTGAAATGGTTCTCTTTCTGCCACATCTCCCCACATAAATGGGGAGCTTGTAGAGGGCAGGCATCACATTCGTTGTGCCTTTATAACCATCACATGGCCTTTTATTCCTGCTTTGCACTCTTGCAGCTACAATCCATTCTCCAAACACTATGTGGCCTTTTATAGTATAAACCGATCACATCACTACCCTGCAGAACACTCTGAAAACCTCATTGCACTAAGAAAGAAACAGATGTCCCTTCCCATGACCAACAAGGCTCTACATGACCTGGTCCTTACCTATGACCTGAAACCCGATGGCTTGCCCCAGCTGTCTACAAACCATGGTCCTGGGATCTAATCCAGGGTGTTTTTGTGAATTACATTTTACCAGAATGCAACCACACCCAAAGCTAAGTTCTGTGTCTACTTTGGATACAGTGACAGGGTAGTTAATGCTTAAGAAAAAGTTTGGGCCTGCATTGTCCAATATGATAGC
>NW_022594769.1:0-1150 GCF_004348235.1 Phoca vitulina
GCTATCATATTGGACAATGCAGGCCCAAACTTTTTCTTAAGCATTAACTACCCTGTCACTGTATCCAAAGTAGACACAGAACTTAGCTTTGGGTGTGGTTGCATTCTGGTAAAATGTAATTCACAAAAACACCCTGGATTAGATCCCAGGACCATGGTTTGTAGACAGCTGGGGCAAGCCATCGGGTTTCAGGTCATAGGTAAGGACCAGGTCATGTAGAGCCTTGTTGGTCATGGGAAGGGACATCTGTTTCTTTCTTAGTGCAATGAGGTTTTCAGAGTGTTCTGCAGGGTAGTGATGTGATCGGTTTATACTATAAAAGGCCACATAGTGTTTGGAGAATGGATTGTAGCTGCAAGAGTGCAAAGCAGGAATAAAAGGCCATGTGATGGTTATAAAGGCACAACGAATGTGATGCCTGCCCTCTACAAGCTCCCCATTTATGTGGGGAGATGTGGCAGAAAGAGAACCATTTCAGCCTGTTCAAGGCTCTGAGAAGTCCTGCTGAAACATAAATTCTTTCAGCTTTGTTTATCATAGTGCTGGTGCATATTGTGAATCTCCAAGTAGAGGCAGTAATGTGTGTGTGTGTGTGTGTGTGTGTCTAATTTGCCAATTGATAAAATGTTCTTTAATTTGTGCAGAGTCGCTTCTGGGGTTAGTTTTTATTACAGCATACAATGGGGAATTTTACATAACGTGAAAACTGGATATAAAAAATAAAATGCAGAGAATATTTGAATACCAGACCCAGTTTAAAGTTGTGATAATATAACTTCTCTCTACTTACCTATGTTTTATTCCCTCTTAATCTTGCTAGTAGTCCATAATGACACTTAGTCATTTGTTTGTTCGTTCATTCATTCATCCATCCATCCATCCATCCATCCATCCATCATAAGCTATTATGCAAGGTACTGGCCAGGTCACTGGTCACACAGGAGAAAAAAAAAAAAAATGATATACAGTCTTTCTTCTCCAGGAGCTTCTGGTCGCAAAGAGCTGCCTTAGGAATCCATCCATAAATGGTTTCAAGGATTCTTGCAGGGGGCACTAAGCAGAGGAGAGGCTGCCTAAATCTTTGTTGATTGATGGAACAGACTTTAATGCTTAAGAAAAAGTTTGGGCCTGCATTGTCCAATATGATAGC
>NW_022594770.1:0-1150 GCF_004348235.1 Phoca vitulina
GCTATCATATTGGACAATGCAGGCCCAAACTTTTTCTTAAGCATTAAAGTCTGTTCCATCAATCAACAAAGATTTAGGCAGCCTCTCCTCTGCTTAGTGCCCCCTGCAAGAATCCTTGAAACCATTTATGGATGGATTCCTAAGGCAGCTCTTTGCGACCAGAAGCTCCTGGAGAAGAAAGACTGTATATCATTTTTTTTTTTTTTCTCCTGTGTGACCAGTGACCTGGCCAGTACCTTGCATAATAGCTTATGATGGATGGATGGATGGATGGATGGATGGATGAATGAATGAACGAACAAACAAATGACTAAGTGTCATTATGGACTACTAGCAAGATTAAGAGGGAATAAAACATAGGTAAGTAGAGAGAAGTTATATTATCACAACTTTAAACTGGGTCTGGTATTCAAATATTCTCTGCATTTTATTTTTTATATCCAGTTTTCACGTTATGTAAAATTCCCCATTGTATGCTGTAATAAAAACTAACCCCAGAAGCGACTCTGCACAAATTAAAGAACATTTTATCAATTGGCAAATTAGACACACACACACACACACACACACATTACTGCCTCTACTTGGAGATTCACAATATGCACCAGCACTATGATAAACAAAGCTGAAAGAATTTATGTTTCAGCAGGACTTCTCAGAGCCTTGAACAGGCTGAAATGGTTCTCTTTCTGCCACATCTCCCCACATAAATGGGGAGCTTGTAGAGGGCAGGCATCACATTCGTTGTGCCTTTATAACCATCACATGGCCTTTTATTCCTGCTTTGCACTCTTGCAGCTACAATCCATTCTCCAAACACTATGTGGCCTTTTATAGTATAAACCGATCACATCACTACCCTGCAGAACACTCTGAAAACCTCATTGCACTAAGAAAGAAACAGATGTCCCTTCCCATGACCAACAAGGCTCTACATGACCTGGTCCTTACCTATGACCTGAAACCCGATGGCTTGCCCCAGCTGTCTACAAACCATGGTCCTGGGATCTAATCCAGGGTGTTTTTGTGAATTACATTTTACCAGAATGCAACCACACCCAAAGCTAAGTTCTGTGTCTACTTTGGATACAGTGACAGGGTAGTTAATGCTTAAGAAAAAGTTTGGGCCTGCATTGTCCAATATGATAGC
>NW_022594771.1:0-1150 GCF_004348235.1 Phoca vitulina
GCTATCATATTGGACAATGCAGGCCCAAACTTTTTCTTAAGCATTAACTACCCTGTCACTGTATCCAAAGTAGACACAGAACTTAGCTTTGGGTGTGGTTGCATTCTGGTAAAATGTAATTCACAAAAACACCCTGGATTAGATCCCAGGACCATGGTTTGTAGACAGCTGGGGCAAGCCATCGGGTTTCAGGTCATAGGTAAGGACCAGGTCATGTAGAGCCTTGTTGGTCATGGGAAGGGACATCTGTTTCTTTCTTAGTGCAATGAGGTTTTCAGAGTGTTCTGCAGGGTAGTGATGTGATCGGTTTATACTATAAAAGGCCACATAGTGTTTGGAGAATGGATTGTAGCTGCAAGAGTGCAAAGCAGGAATAAAAGGCCATGTGATGGTTATAAAGGCACAACGAATGTGATGCCTGCCCTCTACAAGCTCCCCATTTATGTGGGGAGATGTGGCAGAAAGAGAACCATTTCAGCCTGTTCAAGGCTCTGAGAAGTCCTGCTGAAACATAAATTCTTTCAGCTTTGTTTATCATAGTGCTGGTGCATATTGTGAATCTCCAAGTAGAGGCAGTAATGTGTGTGTGTGTGTGTGTGTGTGTCTAATTTGCCAATTGATAAAATGTTCTTTAATTTGTGCAGAGTCGCTTCTGGGGTTAGTTTTTATTACAGCATACAATGGGGAATTTTACATAACGTGAAAACTGGATATAAAAAATAAAATGCAGAGAATATTTGAATACCAGACCCAGTTTAAAGTTGTGATAATATAACTTCTCTCTACTTACCTATGTTTTATTCCCTCTTAATCTTGCTAGTAGTCCATAATGACACTTAGTCATTTGTTTGTTCGTTCATTCATTCATCCATCCATCCATCCATCCATCCATCCATCATAAGCTATTATGCAAGGTACTGGCCAGGTCACTGGTCACACAGGAGAAAAAAAAAAAAAATGATATACAGTCTTTCTTCTCCAGGAGCTTCTGGTCGCAAAGAGCTGCCTTAGGAATCCATCCATAAATGGTTTCAAGGATTCTTGCAGGGGGCACTAAGCAGAGGAGAGGCTGCCTAAATCTTTGTTGATTGATGGAACAGACTTTAATGCTTAAGAAAAAGTTTGGGCCTGCATTGTCCAATATGATAGC
>NW_022594772.1:0-1150 GCF_004348235.1 Phoca vitulina
GTGCTCCCCAAATGGAGATGGCTGGTGCTCCCAGATATGGAGATGCTCAATGCTCCCAGACACGGAGATGCTTGGTGCTCCCAGATACGGAGATGCTCGGTGCTCCCAGATACGGAGATGCCCGGTGCTCCCAGATATGGAGATGCTTGATGCTCCCAGATACGGAGATGCCCGGTGCTCCCAGATATGGAGATGCCTGGTGCTCCCGGATAGGGAGATGCCTGATGCTCCCGGATATGGAGATGCCTGATGCTCCCAGATACGGAGATGCCCGGTGCTCCCAGATATGGAGATGCCCGGTGCTCCCTGATATGGAGATGCCTGGTGCTCCCAGATATGGAGATGCTCGATGCTCCCAGATACGGAGATGCCCYGTGCTCTCCGATATGGAGATGCCCGGTGCTCCCAGATATGGAGATGCTCGGTGTTCACAGATATGGAGATGCTTAGTGCTCCCAGATACGGAGATGCCCGGTGCTCCCAGGTACGGAGATGCCTGGTGTTCCCCGATATGGAGATGCTCGGTGCTCCCCAAATGGAGATGCCTGGTGCTCCCAGATATGGAGATGCTCAATGTTCCCAGACACGGAGATGCTTGGTGCTCCCAGATACGGAGATGCTCGGTGCTCCCAGATACGGAGATGCCCGGTGCTCCCCGGTATGGAGATGCCTGGTGCTCCCAGATATGGAGATGCTCGATGCTCCCAGATACGGAGATGCCCGGTGCTCCCAGATATGGAGATGCTCAATGCTTCCAGATATGGAGATGCCTGGTGCCCCCAGATATGGAGATGCTCGATGCTCCCAGATACTGAGATGCTTAGTGCTCCCAGATACGGAGATGCTCGGTGCTCCCAGATACGGAGATGCCCCGTGCTCTCCGATATGGAGATGCCCGGTGCTCCCAGATATGGAGATGCTCGGTGCTCCCAGATACGGAGATGTCTGCTGCTCCCAGATATGGAGATGCCTGGTGCTCCCAGATACGGAGATGTTCGATGCTCCCAGATACGGAGATGCCCGGTGCTCCCTGATATGGAGATGCACGGGGCTCCCTGATATGGAGATGCCCAGCCGTGCTGAGTGGGGCAGTGGCTCTGTGTTTCCAAGGCTGGGACTTCCAGGAGCAGAGGCATAGCTCACTCCGGGA
>NW_022594773.1:0-1149 GCF_004348235.1 Phoca vitulina
CAGTCAAGGGAAGGGAAGACCCAGGGGAAAAGGCATCCTATATGCTATTAATGCAGGGCCAGAAACAGGTGATTCACCTGAAGGTGAAGAGAGACTATTTTGTGAATAACTTCCCAGTCTTCAGCTACCACAATGGGGTCCTGGGGCAAGAAACGCCTTTCATCTCGCATGACTGTCACTATGAAGGCTACATAGAAGGAGTCCCAGGTTCTTTTGTTTCCCTCAACACCTGTTCAGGCCTCAGGGGCATCCTGATTAAGGAGGGGAAACCCTATGGCATTGAGCCCATGGACACTTCAAAACGGTTTGAACACGTGTTGTACACCATGGCACACCAAGCTCGAGTCTCCTGTAGTGTCACCTCTGAAGGCAGCCAAGTGGTGTCCACCGGCCGGCAACAAGGGAGCAGGAAGCCTCGCAGTCTACAGGCACTGTCCTCCTTTTGGTCACACACCAAGTACGTGGAGATGTTTGTCGTGGTCAACAACCAGCGGTTCCAACTGTGGGGCAGTAACGTCAATGAGACAGTCCAGAGAGTAATGGACATCACTGCTCTGGCCAACATCTTCAGTCGGGAAATAAACACCGAGGTGGTGCTGGCTGGAATGGAGATTTGGACCGAGGGGGACCTCATAGAAGTCCCAGCGGACTTGCGAGTTACACTCAGGAATTTCAACAGCTGGAGACAGGAGAAGCTCTTCCATCGTGTGAAGCACGATGTTGCCCACATGATCGTGGGACATCATCCTGAAGAGGATGTGGGACACGCATTTCTCAATGGTGCCTGTTCAAGAGGCTTTGCAGCAGCTGTTGAAGCCTTCCATCATGAAGATGTCCTCCTGTTTGCAGCGCTCATGGTCCATGAGCTTGGGCACAACTTGGGTATTCAGCACGACCACTCGGCCTGCATTTGTAAAGATAAACGCTTTTGCCTCATGCATGAAAATATCACTAAAGAGAGTGGCTTCAGCAACTGCAGCTCTGACCACTTCTATGAGTTCCTCCGGGAACACAAAGGGGCCTGCCTATTTAACAAGCCTCGGCCCAGAGGTCGCCTGCGTAGGCAAGCCACGTGTGGGAATGGCGTGTTAGACTACAATGAGGAGTGTGACTGTGGACCTGACTGTGGGAACAACCCATGCTGTGACC
>NW_022594774.1:0-1148 GCF_004348235.1 Phoca vitulina
AGGCACACAAGCAGGGGGAGAGCGGCAGGCAGAGGGAGAAGCAGGCTCCTTGCCAAGCAAGGAGCCCTATGCGGGACTCGGTCCCAGGACCCTGGGATCACGCCCCCAGCCGAAGGCAGATGCTTAACCGACTGAGCCACCCAGGCGTCCTGGATCTTTATTTTTGAAGGTTAAATGACAAAGCAACCTACACACACTTGGTGTAACTTCTCACTGCTCTCTGCAAGCGGAAAAAAGCACCTCAGAGTTCTTCCTGTCTATCCTTCGATGATCACAGCTCCTTCAGCAGAGCCTGGATAGTTGCTATTAGGACCACAGTTAGGGCTGTCCTTCCACGGGTAACTCTCAGGCTGTTTTATAGCTCAGGTCTTCTGCATCCACAGAAGCTATGCTCCATTTTCCCCAGAGGCTTATTTATGCTCAGGACTAGGGAAGACATGGAAGTGCAAAGTCCTTTCCCGGAGTTCTTTTCAGTTGAGTTCTCCTTCCCTCCTGCTCTCTAGGGACTAGCGGAACACCCCAATCCTCTGATCCTCTCGCTTGGATTCCTCCTTCCTCCCCCGCTTTCCTCCTTATTACCTTCTTTTCTTTCCTGTTTCCTTAAAAGGAACATTGAGTAGTGTTAAGTTTCAGGCACCGTACCCAGTACTAGGAACACCACAATGAACAACAGACTCTTTCTGCCCCCCTGGAGCATTTAATCCATTAGGGAAAAGACGAAAAAGAGGCAACTGTAATATGTCCCTGTGGTAGGCACCTCTGAGATGGCCCAATACTCCCTGCCTCCTGGCATTCATGCCCTTGTATAATCCTCTCTCCTGAGTGTTGCCTGGACTCAGTGATTTGCTTCTAACAAACAGAATATGGCCGAGCAGTGGGATGTCACTTCCGAGATTAGGTGATAAACAGACTGGCTCACATCATGAGCTCCCACCACCACCTCCCGGCTCCCCCACCCCCCACAGGGGAAGCACACCACCATGTGCCTCAGCTCAGTGCTACACTTCCAGTGTCATTTGTCAGAAATAGTGGCTCATTCGGTTAAGCATCTGCCGTCAGGTCAGGGATCGAATCTCACATCGAGCTCCTTGCTCAGCGGGAAGCCTGCTTCTCCCTCTGCCTGCCGCTCTCCCCCTGCTTGTGTGCCT
>NW_022594775.1:0-1148 GCF_004348235.1 Phoca vitulina
TCTCAAATAAATAAATAAAATCTTTAAAAAATAAAATAAAATAAAATTAACCAACTTACAGTACATCATTAGCTTCAGATGTCGTGTTCAATAATTTATCAGTTTCCTGTAACACACAGTGCTCATCACATCACATGCCCTCCTTAATGCCCATCACCCGGTTACCCCATCCCCCCACCCACCTCCCCTCCAGCAGCCCTCAGTTTGGTTTTGGTTTTAGTAGTACAATCTGACAAAGAGCTATGGAAAATGCTCACATATGGTCAGACTCAACATCAAAATAATTTAACCTTATTCCATAGCAATTCACACCATGTGATTCCAGAGATACTTTTGTTCACCGGTTCTGGCTTGAAATAAGTGTCATAAAATTCACACCAAAGGCACTCTCAGGCCACAGAATCCATGTCTTGGTGGTTATAGGATATTTAAATTATAGTGGGGACGGTATGAGAGGAAATGGGTTGATAGGGGTAGAGTTTTTATTCTAAAAATTAATGTTTTAAATTTAATTTCATATATTTTAAAAAGATTTTGTTTTTAAGTAATCTCTACATCCAACCTCCGGGCTCGAACTCACAACCCTGCGATCAAGAATCGCATGCTCCACCGACCGAGCCACCCAGGCGCCCCATATTTCATACTTTTAATTAACCTTTTTTTCTGATAGAGTGCTTAAGTTGTAAATTACTAACCTCATCATTACCATCGTTGGACCGGTGAAAAAGAAGGCCATGGATTAATTTGAGCAGACCTGTATTTTGGTTGCTTCTGTCATTTTCCTGTTTTCTTTCCATAGTCGAACAATTTCTGCACTGGAACAGGCAGGATAGAAGACACTTGCTGGAAAGGAGAAGCCATTCGATTTGGGATTATTAGAGCGGAAACCTCCCGCAACCCCACTGAAAACCGGTTTTTTTGTTTTTTTTTTTTAAGATTTTATTTATTTATTTGACAGAGAGAGAGACAGCGAGAGAGGGAACACAAGCAGGGGGAGTGGGAGAGGGAGAAGCAGGCTTCCTGCTGAGCAGGGAGCCTGATGCGGGGCTCGATCCCAGGACCCTGGGATCGTGACCTGAGCCGAAGGCAGACGCTTAACGACTGAGCCACCCAGGTGCCCTGAAAACCGGTTTTATCTGGACATTGTG
>NW_022594776.1:0-1148 GCF_004348235.1 Phoca vitulina
TCTCAAATAAATAAATAAAATCTTTAAAAAATAAAATAAAATAAAATTAACCAACTTACAGTACATCATTAGCTTCAGATGTCGTGTTCAATAATTTATCAGTTTCCTGTAACACACAGTGCTCATCACATCACATGCCCTCCTTAATGCCCATCACCCGGTTACCCCATCCCCCCACCCACCTCCCCTCCAGCAGCCCTCAGTTTGGTTTTGGTTTTAGTAGTACAATCTGACAAAGAGCTATGGAAAATGCTCACATATGGTCAGACTCAACATCAAAATAATTTAACCTTATTCCATAGCAATTCACACCATGTGATTCCAGAGATACTTTTGTTCACCGGTTCTGGCTTGAAATAAGTGTCATAAAATTCACACCAAAGGCACTCTCAGGCCACAGAATCCATGTCTTGGTGGTTATAGGATATTTAAATTATAGTGGGGACGGTATGAGAGGAAATGGGTTGATAGGGGTAGAGTTTTTATTCTAAAAATTAATGTTTTAAATTTAATTTCATATATTTTAAAAAGATTTTGTTTTTAAGTAATCTCTGCATCCAACCTCCGGGCTCAAACTCACAACCCTGAGATCAAGAATCGCATGCTCCACCAACCGAGCCACCCAGGCGCCCCATATTTCATACTTTTAATTAACCTTTTTTTCTGATAGAGTGCTTAAGTTGTAAATTACTAACCTCATCATTACCATCGTTGGACCGGTGAAAAAGAAGGCCATGGATTAATTTGAGCAGACCTGTATTTTGGTTGCTTCTGTCATTTTCCTGTTTTCTTTCCATAGTCGAACAATTTCTGCACTGGAACAGGCAGGATAGAAGACACTTGCTGGAAAGGAGAAGCCATTCGATTTGGGATTATTAGAGCGGAAACCTCCCGCAACCCCACTGAAAACCGGTTTTTTTGTTTTTTTTTTTTAAGATTTTATTTATTTATTTGACAGAGAGAGAGACAGCGAGAGAGGGAACACAAGCAGGGGGAGTGGGAGAGGGAGAAGCAGGCTTCCTGCTGAGCAGGGAGCCTGATGCGGGGCTCGATCCCAGGACCCTGGGATCGTGACCTGAGCCGAAGGCAGACGCTTAACGACTGAGCCACCCAGGTGCCCTGAAAACCGGTTTTATCTGGACATTGTG
>NW_022594777.1:0-1147 GCF_004348235.1 Phoca vitulina
TCCAATGAACGTGTCCTCAGTGAGACAAGATGAGATCTGTATTGGTCAGTTGGTGGAGTGTGCTTGCCACTGAGCTGACCATTCTTGTCAACTAAAGCTTGCCGCTGTTGTTGAGAAATCTCACCTCAGACTTCTCTCCCACCACTTATCGTATTTATCCTATCCATTGTGTGAAGCAGTCAAGAAAGGACACTTTATTACTTAACTGATACTCTGTTGGATGCTTTTGTAGTCGAAGGCATACCAATTCCATCAGGGTGTGGAGTGGGTACTAAGAAAACTACAAGAGGCAGTTCATGAGACACAGAGGCACGTTCCGTAAAATGCCATATGGGTTGCAATCCGAGGTCCTGGGTGACTTGGCTCCCAGGCCCAGCCTTGTCACAGACTGGGAGCAATCTTGCAGAAATCACTTAAAGTTTCCGAGCCCAGTTCATTTTTTCTTTTTTCTTTGTGTGGTGGTGGGCATAGAGGGGCAGCGGGAGAAGGGAGACAGACTCTGAGGTAGGTTGCACAACCAGCTCGGAGCCCAACTCGGGGTTTCATCCCACAACCCTGAGATCATGACCAGAACCTTAATCAATGGTCAGAGGCTCACGCGACTGCGTCACAAAGTGGCCCGTCATTTCTCTTTTTCTTCTCAGGAACAGCTCGTGGTCTTGAGACTGAAGCTTTCAGTACAGGTTAGTAAATTATGTTCTGGTTGCTTACGTAAAAAAAAAAAAAGAAAAAAAATCTAAGAGTGAAAGTTCTCTGGAAATTTGGGTTTCTGGGAAAGAAATTATATGAGAGTATGGCTTTTGAGAAAACCTGGCACACAAGGAATTGACTGAGCTTTCCACACGGATTTCAGCCTCTAACTCAAAAGGCTGGAATTTACCTTGTTTGTGACCAGGGTACATTGACTGGCTATCATATGGTTTCTAGTTTCAGTTTGTTCTGTATCGTTTAGGACGAATGTAGTACCTCTAACAGAACTCAATACCACGGAGCGCCAAATTTTTCAAAACAAAGCCGTATAGGGCACGAGAACATGTGCCGTACTCTAATGGTATATTTTGCTCCCTTCCGTGTTTGAAGTGGAAGGGTGCAATTAGCTACGTCATGACATTTCATCATTGTTACTAGCATGCCTGAGGGACAGTGT
>NW_022594778.1:0-1147 GCF_004348235.1 Phoca vitulina
TGCTGCCACCGTGGACTGAGCTCCTATCAACTCTCACTTGGACACCCGCAAGAACCTCCTCACCTGCCTGATTCCAAATTCCCATGTCCCTATCCTATGCCCACCTATTCTCCACACCACAGTCAGCAAGAAAATCTTACGATGTGGAGGAAGAGAGGATGGATACTGGCTTGTGGTCTGTCTTCCCTCCTCATAGGTAAGCCCCATGAAGGCACGTTCTTCTATTTCTGTTCATTGCTGTATTCACGGGGACTAAGCAGGGCCATCGATTGGGCAGTTAGAACCAAATAAATATTTGTTAATGAATTACATAAGCAGTTATGGAACTGTACCTTAGACTTCTGGGAAAAGAATAAAGGAACTGCATTTTGCATCTGTTTGTGGGAAGTCAGGAGGCTCAGGGCTCTGGAAATCATGCTTTCCTTTGTCATCATCACTGACTCTACAATGGCCTTTTCAAAAAGTTCACTGAATGAACTAGTGGAAAGAATGTAAGATACGTTTACTAATTTACAAGGTGCCTAGAACTGACCTGGGCAGAATATGGATGCTGTTATATCCCCATGCACAGGAGCAGGTGATGAGTAAGAGTAGAGTTCATAAGCCATGTCAATTCTACAGGAAAAATACTACTCAACATGGACTGAATGAATTCTGTACCAGCGATACACAGGACAAAGGTGATGAAGATAACTGCTGTATTCGAGGACTGAGAAAATTGGAGTCTTCTCTGCCTCTACTAGCTGGTGAACAAGTGCAAGGGCCTCGGTGGTGGACGTGTTCTGAGGGGGATGCATACAGGGAGCATTTGGGAGCCACAAAGAAGTGAGTGAGCATCCTTATCTGAGGAGGCCAGGCGGTCAAGAAAGCACTTCTGAGAAAGATTTTCCTTGAGCTGAACCAAGTCTTATGAGGATGTTTAGCAGATAAGAAAAAGCACATTTAGTGAAAAAGGCACGGGCCTGTGTGAAGGCCATGAACACATGGTTGCCTTCCCGAGTGGATCCTGGGAGGAAGCTAACAAAACAGGGATGGACAGGAAACGCTTGTAGCACATGTTCCTCTAAGGACAGAACCTGTGCTTTCCAGAGTTCCTGGACACTCCTCCTCTCAAACTACCCACTTTCCCCAATAAGAAGTGACCTAC
>NW_022594779.1:0-1147 GCF_004348235.1 Phoca vitulina
CTGCTCAGGGTTCACAGCTCTGACCTCTCCACCCCTGCCCCCACACAGCCCCTACCCTGCCCACTCCCCCTGACATCCTCAGGCACAGGGAACTGAAAGTGGGCCAGGGAGGGGTCAGAGAGCTGGGATCTCATTTGCATGGCCGGGCCCTCCCTCTCTCAGAGGATGAAGAGGCAAAGGGAGAGATTATGGGAGGCTCTGCTCAGCTGTGGGGCCACGGAAGGCAGGATCGGTGATGACCTCCACCATGGCCTGGTCCCCTCTCCTCCTCAGCCTCCTCGCTCACTGCACAGGTGACTGGATGCAGGGACAGGGGAAGGCGCCCTGGGAGGAAATGAAGGGCCCTCCTTCCTCTTTTTGTCTCTAGACCCCAGCATCACCCTGTCTGTGTCTCTCCCCCTTGCAGGGTCCTGGGCCCAGTCTGTACTGACTCAGCCGCCCTCCGTGTCTGGGGCTCTGGGCCAGAGGGTCACCATCTCCTGCACTGGAAGCAGCTCCAACATCGGGAGATATGGTGTGAGCTGGTACCAACAGCTCCCAGGAAAAGCCCCCAGAACCATCATCTATCGTAATAACAACCGACCATCAGGGGTCCCGGATCGATTCTCTGGCTCCAGTTCTGGCAGCTCGGGCACCCTGACCATCACTGGGCTCCAGGCTGAGGACGAGGCTCAGTATTACTGCTCAGCATCAGACGGCAGATTCAGTGCTCACACAGTGCTCCCGGCCTGTGGGGAAATGAGACAAAAACCTGTTGTCTCTCAGCACCGGGTGTCCCTGTGCAGCTCCCCCTCCTTGGCCAAGTCAACTCCTTCCTTTGTTTGGTCTAAACTGTAGTCTGAACTAATCTCAAGGTACATTGGCTACAAAATATTCCAAATTCTCTTAAATTCAGCCCCTCTAGCCTCTCCTAAGCAGGAAGACATTGTTTGGTTTTCTCCTATTGAGGAGAAACTCCTGGGCGCCAGGGGCAGGCTGCCCGGGTAACAGAGTCTGCTGATGAGGGAAACAAAGGCAGGAGAAATGTCGCTTAAAGTAAATCTCCTACAGCCGCAGCCCTGATAGATACCTGACCCATGTGGAGTGTGACCTTCCTCAAAGACCTCATGGCTGCCTTAGGGCCTTCATGTGTGTGTTTTATTAAAGA
>NW_022594780.1:0-1147 GCF_004348235.1 Phoca vitulina
CATTACCTTGATCCCAAAACCAGACAAAGACCCCATCAAAAAGGAGAATTACAGACCAATATCCTTGATGAACATGGATGCAAAAATTCTCACCAAAATACTAGCCAATAGGATCCAACAGTACATAAAAAGGATTATTCACCACGACCAAGTGGGATTTATCCCTGGGCTGCAAGGTTGGTTCAACATCCGCAAATCAATCAACGTGATACAATACATTAACAAAAGAAAGAACAAGAATCATATGATCCTCTCAGTAGATGCAGAAAAAGCATTTGACAAAGTACAGCATCCTTTCTTGATCAAAACTCTTCAGAGTATAGGGATAGAAGATACATACCTCAATATCATAAAAGCCATCTATGAAAAACCTACAGCGAATATCATCTCAATGGGGAAAAACTGAGAGCTTTCCCCCTAAGGTCAGGAACGCGGCAGGGATGTCCACTATCACCACTGCTATTCAACATAGTATTGGAAGTCCTAGCCACAGCAATCAGACAACAAAAAGAAATAAAAGGCATCCAAATCGGCAAAGAAGAAGTCAAACTCTTACTCTTTGCAGATGATATGGTACTTTATGTGGAAAACCCAAAAGACTCCACCCCAAAACTGCTAGAACTCATACAGGAATTCAGTCAAGTGGCAGCATATAAAATCAATGCACAGAAGTCAGTGGCATTCCTATACACCAACAATAAGACAGAAGAAAGAGAAATTAAGGAGTCGATCCCATTTACAATTGCACCCAAAACCATCAGATACCTAGGAATAAATCTAACCAAAGAGGCAAAGGATCTGTACTCAGAAAATTATAAAATACTCATGAAAGAAATTGAGGAAGACACAAAGAAATGGAAAAACGTTCCATGCTCATGGATTGGAAGAACAAATATTGTGAAGATGTCAATGCTCCCTAGAGCAATCTACACATTCAAAGCAATCCCCATCAAAATACCATCCACTTTTTTCAAAGAAATGGAATAAATAATCCTAAAATTTGTATGGAACCAGAAAAGACCCCCAATAGCCAGAGGAATGTTGAAAAAGAAAAGCAAAGCTGGTGGCATCACAATTCCGGACTTCCAGCTCTACTACAAAGCTGTCATCATCAAGACAGTATGGTACTGGCACAAAAACAGACACA
>NW_022594781.1:0-1147 GCF_004348235.1 Phoca vitulina
AAGCCACCCAGGTGCCCGGTCTTTCTTTTCTTTCTTTTTTTTTTTTTATGTGATAACCATTCCAAAAGGTGTGTGGTAATATCTCACTGCGGTTTTGATTTGCATTTCCCTTTTTGCATATGCCTGATGGCCATAGAAGAAATATCTACCTAAGTTTTTATTTTTTTAAGATTTTATTTATTTATTTGACAGAGAGAGACACAGTGAGAGAGGGAACACAAGCAGGGGGAGTGGGAGGGGGAGAAGCAGGCTCCCCACTGAGCAGGGTGCTCGATGTGGGGCTCGATCCCAGGACCCCGGGATCATGATCTGAGCCGAAGGCAGACGCTTAACGACTGAGCCACCCAGGAGCCCCCATCGGCCCATTTCTTGATTGGGTTATTTGTTCTTTGGGTGTTGAATTTGATAAGTTCTTTATAGATTTTGGATACTAGCCCTTTATCTGATAAGTCACTTGCAAATATCTTCTCCCATTCTGTCAGTTGTCTTTTGGTTATGTGGACAGTTTCCTTTGCTGTGCAAAAGCTTTTTATCTTGATGAAGTCTCAATAGTTCATTTTTGCCCTTGCTTCCCTTGCCTTTGGTGACGTGTCTAGGAAGAAGTTGCTGCGGCTGAGGTCGAAGAGGTTGCTGCCTGTGTTCTCCTCAAGGATTTTGATGGATTCCCATCTCACATTTAGGTCAGGAAAGGTTGCTTTATTCCGGAAGCCAGCATGCTGGGAAGACGGTGGACTCATGTTTCAAAGACCATGTTTCCTGTCCAGAGGGCTTGGGAGTGGAGGGTGCTTTAAAGGGGAAGGCATGAGAAAAGGGAGGGTGGCTGCATGCAGGAGAAGCAGGTGCCCAGGCGGTTACTCATACATGGACACCACCCTGAACAGACTTGCTGGCACCCAGGGCAGCTATTTTCCAATGTAGGCAGGCCTTATCTCCTGGGAAAGTTTGGTCCTTCACTCCTTGAGGCCAGTGGTCTGCAAATCCCAAAAGTAGGTTAGTTCTGCTACAGATCATGGGACTTAAGTCAGCAAGCAAGGGGTGAACCCTTAAACCTGGGGGAGGGCTGTCACAATGCCATACCGCTTTCATTACTGCGGTTTTGAAATGTAGTTTGAAATCAGGAAGAGTGATTCTTGCCCAAGTGATTCCA
>NW_022594782.1:0-1146 GCF_004348235.1 Phoca vitulina
GAATTCCTGCTTCGGCTAAAAGAGCCATGCCTCAGGGTGGACGCATTGTGTGGTGTGCATGCGTGAGTGCACAGCAAGTGAGTCCAAAACCATTTTCCTTGTGAGACCCAGGCCCCGGAAGAAGCCAGAACACGACTCCCCACTTGCTCCATGAAACTTGTACTGCGGCCCCACTTGTGAATGGAAGTCTAATAGCTAGCTTTGTAACTCGAAGAAACAACACTGTAGAGAAACCGTGCTTTAGCTACCGTCGACCTCTCTGTGGGCGAAGCAGTTTAGGGTGTACTGTGGCTGAGAGCCTGGGGACGGTTTCCATATCGTAATATCGGGGGAGAGACAGGCCGGTACAGAAGGCAGCTCTCAACCCACATCATGGTTATGGGGCTAGTACCGTTGCCCAGGGTGTGTGTGCAGGCTTAAACACAGCCACGTAACTCGAAGGAAAAACTCGGTTGAGAGCCTGTGCTTCAGGTAAAACAGCTGCTCCTGAGGGTGGCAGCATTTTGTTGTGTGCGTGCGTGAGAGCACTGCAAGGGAGTCCAAAGCTTTTTGCGAGTGAGACTCAGTCCCCAGCGAAAGGCAAAACACGACTCCCCATGTGTTTCATCACGCTAGCACGGCAGCTCCACTTTTGCATGGAAGTCTAATAGCTAGCGTTCTAACTCGAAGAAACAACACTGTAGAGAAACCGTGCTTTGGCTACCGTCGACCTCTCTGTGGGTGAAGCAGTTTATGGTGTACTGTCGCTGAGAGCCTGGGGACGGTTTCAATATCGTAATATCGGGGAGACAGGCCGGTACAGAAGGCAGCTCTCAACTCACATCATGGTTATGGGGCTAGTACCGTTGCCCTGGGTGTGTGTGCAGGCTTAAAGACAGCCACCTAACTCGAAGGAAAAACACGGTAGAGGATCCCTGCTTCAGCTAAAACAGCCGCTCCTGAGGGTGGAAGCATTTGGTTGTGTGCGTGCGTGAGAGGACTGCAAGGGAGTCCAAAGTTTCTGCGAGTGAGACTCAGGCCCCAGCAAAAGGTAGAACACGACTCCCCGTGTGTTCATTTAGCTAGCACTGCGGCCCTACTTTTGCATGGAAGTCTAAGAGCTAGCGTTCTCCCTGGAAGAAACAACACGGTAGAGAAACCGTGCTT
>NW_022594783.1:0-1146 GCF_004348235.1 Phoca vitulina
GTCTCTCATGCTTCGTCTCCCCCTCCGATTTCCCCCCCTTCATTCTTCCCCTCCTGCTATCTTCTCCTTTTTTTTTTCTTAACATATATTGCATTATTTGTTTCAGAGGTACAGATCTGTGATTCAACAGTCTTGCACAATTCACAGGGCTCACCATAGCACATACCCTCCCTAATGTCTATTACCCAACCACCCCATCCCTCCCACCCCCCACCACTCCAGCAACCCTCAGTTTGTTTCCTGATATTAAGAATTCCTCATATCAGTGAGGTCATATGATACATGTCTTTCTCTGATTGACTTATTTCGCTCAGCATAATACCCTCCAGTTCCATCCACATCATTGCAAAAGGCAAGATCTCATTCCTTTTGATGGCTGCATAATATTCCATTGCATATATATACCACCTCTTCTCTATCCATTCATCTGTCGATGGACATCTTGGCTCTTTCCACAGTTTGGCTACTGTGGACATTGCTGCTATAAACATCGGGGTGCACGTACCCCTTCGGATCCCTATATTTGTATCTTTGGGGTAAATACCCAGTAGTGCAATTGCTGGATCGTATGGTAGCTCTATTTTCAACCTTTGAGGAACCTCCATACTGTTTTCCAGAGTGGTTGCACCAGCTTGCATTCCCACCAACAGAGTAGGAGGGTTCCCCTTTCTTCGCATCCCCGCCAACATCTGTCATTTCCTGACTTGTTAATTTTAGCCATTCTGACTGGTGTGAGGTGATATCTCATTGAGGTTTTGATTTGGATTTCCCTGATGCTGAGCGATGTTGAGCACTTTTTCATGTGTCTGTTGGCCATTTGGGTGTCTTCTTTGGAAAAATGTCTGTTCATGTCTTCTGCCCATTTCTTGATTGGATTCTTTGTTCTTTGGGTGTTGAGTTTGATAAGTTCTTTATAGATTTTGGATACTAGCCCTTTATCTGATATGTCATTTGCAAATATCTTCTCCCATTCTGTCGGTTGTCTTTTGGTTTTGTTGACTGTTTCTTTTGCTTTTTATCTTGATGAAGTCCTAATAGTTCATTTTTGCCCTTGCTTCCCTTGCCTTTGGCAATGTGTCTAGGAAGAAGTTGCTGCGGATGAGGTCGAAGAGGTTGCTGCCTGTGTTCTCCTTTAGGATTTTGATG
>NW_022594784.1:0-1146 GCF_004348235.1 Phoca vitulina
ATTGTAAATATCTATGCCCCTAACATGGGAGCAGCCAATTATATAAGGCAATTAATAACAAAAGCAAAGAAACACATCGACAACAATACAATAATAGTGGGGGACTTTAACACCCCCCTCACTGAAATGGACAGATCATCTAAGCAAAAGATCAACAAGGAAATAAAGACTTTAAATGACACACTGGACCAAATGGACTTCACAGACATATTCAGAACATTCCATCCCAAAGCAACGGAATACACATTCTTCTCTAGTGCCCATGGAACATTCTCCAGAATAGATCACATCCTAGGTCATAAATCAGGTCTCAACCGGTACCAGAAGATTGGGATCATCCCCTGCCTATTTTCAGACCACAATGCTTTGAAACTAGAACTCAATCACAAGAGGAAAGTCGGAAAGAACTCAAATACATGGAGGCTAAAGAGCATCCTACTGAAGAATGAATGGGTCAACCAGGAAATTAAAGAAGAATTAAAAAAATTCATGGAAACCAATGAAAATGAAAACACAACTATTCAAAATCTTTGGGATACAGCAAAGGCAGTCCTAAGAGGAAAGTATATAGCAATACAAGCCTTTCTCAAGAAACAAGAAAGGTCTCAAGTACACAACCTAACCCTACACCTAAAGGAGCTGGAGAAAGAACAGCAAATAAAGCCTAAACCCAGCAGGAGAAGAGAAATAATAAAGATCAGAGCAGAAATCAATGAAATAGAAACCAAAAGAACAGTAGAACAGATCAACGAAACTAGGAGCTGGTTCTTTGAAAGAATTAACAAGATTGATAAACCCCTGGCCAGACTTATCAAAAAGAAAAAAGAAAGGACCCAAATCAACAAAATCATGAATGAAAGAGGAGAGATCACAACCAACACCAAAGAAATACAAACAATTATAAAAACATATTATGAGCAACTCTATGCCAGCAAATTAGATAACCTGGAAGAAATGGATGCATTCCTAGAGATGTATCAACTACCAAAACTGAACCAGGAAGAAATAGAAAACCTGAACAGACCTATAACCACTAAGGAAATAGAAGCAGTCATCAAAAATCTCCCAAAACACAAAAGCCCAGGGCCAGATGGCTTCCCAGGGGAATTCTACCAAACATTTCAAGAAGAATTAATACCTATCCTT
>NW_022594785.1:0-578 GCF_004348235.1 Phoca vitulina
GGTATATGAGGTAGATTTTCTTTTCATCATCATCATCATCACCTCACCTCTCACAAGTGTTTGAGGTAGACTTTGTTCTCATCATCATCGCCTCACTGACCTCTCACAAGTGTATGAGGTAGACTTTGTTTTCATCATCATCGCCTCACTGACCTCTCACAAGTGTATGAGGTAGACTTTGTTTTCATCATCGCCTCACTGACCTTTTACAGGAGTGTGAGATAGACTTTGTTTTCATCATCATCATCTCACCTTTCACAGGTATATGAGGTAGATTTTGTTTTCATCATCATCACCTCACTGACCATTCACAAGTGTATGAGGTAGAATTTGTTTTCATCATCATCATCACCTGACCTTTCACAAGTGTATGAGGTAGACTGTTTTCATCATTATCACCTCACTGACCTCTCACAAGTGTATGAGGTAGACTTTGTTTTCATCATCATCATCACCTCATGACCTTTCAAAGGTATGAGGTAGAATTTGTTTTCATCATCACCTCACTGACCTTTTATAGGTGTATGAGGTAGATTTTGTTTCCATCATCATCACCTCACTGACCTCTCACAAGTGTA
>NW_022594785.1:678-1146 GCF_004348235.1 Phoca vitulina
TGTTTTCATCATCACCTCACTGACCTCTCACAAGTGTATGAGGTAGACTTTGTTTTCATCATCATCACCTCACTGACCTCTCACAAGTGTATGAGGTAGACTTTGTTTTCATCATCACCTCACTGACCTCTCACAAGTGTATGAGGTAGACTTTGTTTTCATCATCATCATCACCTCACTGACCTTTCACAGGACTGTGAGGTAGACTTTGTTTTCATCATCACCTCGCTGACCTTTCACAGGTGTATGAGGTAGATTTTGTTTTCATCATCACGTCACTGACCTTTCACAGGTGTGAGGTAGATTTTGTTATCACCCCACTCACTGACCTTTCACAGGTGTATGAGATAGATTTTCTTTTCATCATCATCACCTCACCTTTCACAGGTCTATGAGGTAGACTGTTTTCATCATATTCACCTCACTGACCTTTCACAAGTGTATGAGGTAGACTTTGTTTTCATCATC
>NW_022594786.1:0-1146 GCF_004348235.1 Phoca vitulina
ATTGTAAATATCTATGCCCCTAACATGGGAGCAGCCAATTATATAAGGCAATTAATAACAAAAGCAAAGAAACACATCGACAACAATACAATAATAGTGGGGGACTTTAACACCCCCCTCACTGAAATGGACAGATCATCTAAGCAAAAGATCAACAAGGAAATAAAGACTTTAAATGACACACTGGACCAAATGGACTTCACAGACATATTCAGAACATTCCATCCCAAAGCAACGGAATACACATTCTTCTCTAGTGCCCATGGAACATTCTCCAGAATAGATCACATCCTAGGTCATAAATCAGGTCTCAACCGGTACCAGAAGATTGGGATCATCCCCTGCCTATTTTCAGACCACAATGCTTTGAAACTAGAACTCAATCACAAGAGGAAAGTCGGAAAGAACTCAAATACATGGAGGCTAAAGAGCATCCTACTGAAGAATGAATGGGTCAACCAGGAAATTAAAGAAGAATTAAAAAAATTCATGGAAACCAATGAAAATGAAAACACAACTATTCAAAATCTTTGGGATACAGCAAAGGCAGTCCTAAGAGGAAAGTATATAGCAATACAAGCCTTTCTCAAGAAACAAGAAAGGTCTCAAGTACACAACCTAACCCTACACCTAAAGGAGCTGGAGAAAGAACAGCAAATAAAGCCTAAACCCAGCAGGAGAAGAGAAATAATAAAGATCAGAGCAGAAATCAATGAAATAGAAACCAAAAGAACAGTAGAACAGATCAACGAAACTAGGAGCTGGTTCTTTGAAAGAATTAACAAGATTGATAAACCCCTGGCCAGACTTATCAAAAAGAAAAAAGAAAGGACCCAAATCAACAAAATCATGAATGAAAGAGGAGAGATCACAACCAACACCAAAGAAATACAAACAATTATAAAAACATATTATGAGCAACTCTATGCCAGCAAATTAGATAACCTGGAAGAAATGGATGCATTCCTAGAGATGTATCAACTACCAAAACTGAACCAGGAAGAAATAGAAAACCTGAACAGACCTATAACCACTAAGGAAATAGAAGCAGTCATCAAAAATCTCCCAAAACACAAAAGCCCAGGGCCAGATGGCTTCCCAGGGGAATTCTACCAAACATTTCAAGAAGAATTAATACCTATCCTT
>NW_022594787.1:0-1145 GCF_004348235.1 Phoca vitulina
AGGGATAAATCCCACTTGGTCGTGGTGAATAATCCTTTTAATGTACTCTTGGGCCCTATTGGCTAGTATTTTGGTGAGAATTTTTGCATCCATGTTCATCAGGGATATCAGTCTGTAATTCTCCTTTTTGATGGGGTCTTTATCTGGTTTTGGGATCAAGGTAATGGTGGCCTCATAAAACGAGTTTGGAAGTTTTCCTTCCATTTCTATTTTTTGGAACAGTTTCAGAAGAATAGGTATTAATTCTTCTTGAAATGTTTGGTGGAATTCCACTGGGAAGCCATCTGGCCCTGGGCTTTTGTGTTTTGGGAGATTTTTGATGACTGCTTCAATTTCCTTAGTGGTTATAGGTCTGTTCAGGGTTTCTATTTCTTCCTGGTTCAGTTTTGGTAGTTGATACATTTCTAGGAATGCATCCATTTCTTCCAGGTTATCCAATTTGCTGGCATAGAGTTGCTCATAATATGTTCTTATAATTGTTTGTATTTCTTTGGTGTTCGCTGTGATCTCTCCTCTTTCATCCATGATTTTGTTGATTTGGGTCATTTCTTTTCTTTTTGATAAGTCTGGCCAGGGGTTTATCAATCTTGTTAATTCTTTCAAAGAACCAGCTCCTAGTTTCGTTGATCTGTTCTACTGTTCTTTTAGTTCCTATTTCATTGATTTCTGCTCTGATCTTTATTATTTCTCTTCACCTGCTGGGTTTAGGCTTTATTTGCTGTTCTTTCTCCAGCTCCTTTAGGTGGAGGGTTAGGTTGTGTACTTGAGACCTTTCTTGTTTCTTGAGAAAGGCTTGTATTGCTATATACTTTCCTCTTAGGACTGCCTTTGCTGTATCCCAAAGATTTTGAACAGTTGTGTTTTCATTTTCATTGGTTTCCATGAATTTTTTTAATTCTTCTTTAATTTCCTGGTTGACCCATTCATTCTTTAGTAGTATGCTCTTTAGCCTCCATGTATTTGAGTTCTTTCTGACTTTCCTCTTGTGACTGAGTTCTAGTTTCAAAGCACTGTGGTCTGAAAATAGGCAGGGAATGATCCCAATCTTTTGGAACCGGTTGAGACCTGATTTATGACCTAGGATGTGATCAATTCTGAAGAATGTTCCATGGGCACTAGAGAAGAATGTGTATTCCGTTGCTTTG
>NW_022594788.1:0-1145 GCF_004348235.1 Phoca vitulina
GGAGAAGAACCATGAGAGACGATGGACTCTGAAAAACAAACTGGGGGTTCTAGAGGGGAGGGGGTTGGGAGGATGGGTTAGCCTGGTGATGGGTATTGAGGAGGGCACGTTCTGCATGGAGCACTGGGTGTTATGCACAAACAATGAATCATGGAACACTATATCTAAAACTAATGATGTAATGTATGGGGATTAACATAACAATAAAAAAATTAAAAAAAAAAAAAAGAAATTGAGGAAGACACAAAGAAATGGAAAAACGTTCCATGCTCATGGATTGGAAGAATAAATATTGTGAAGATGTCAATCCTACCTAGAGCAATCTACACATTCAATGCAATCCCCATCAAAATACCATCCACTTTCTTCAAAGAAATGGAACAAATAATCCTAAAATTTGTATGGAACCAGAAAAGACCCCGCATAGCCAGAGGAATGTTGAAAAAGAAAAGCAAAGCTGGCGGCATCACAATTCCGGACTTCCAGCTCTACTACAAAGCTGTCATCATCAAGACAGTATGGTACTGGCACAAAAACAGGCACATAGATCAATGGAACAGAATAGAGAGCCCAGAAATGGACCCTCAACTCTATGGTCAACTAATCTTCGACAAAGCAGGAAAGAATGTCCAATGGAAAAAAGACAGTCTCTTCAACAAATGGTGTTGGGAAAATTGGACAGCCACATGCAGAAGAATGAAACTGGACCATTTCCTTACACCACACACAAAAATAGACTCCAAATGGTTGAAAGACCTCAATGTGAGACAGGAGTCCATCAAAATCCTAAAGGAGAACACAGGCAGCAACCTCTTCGACCTCAGCCGCAGCAACTTCTTCCTAGAAACATCGCCAAAGGCAAGGGAAGCAAGGGCAAAAATGAACTATTGGGACTTCATCAAGATAAAAAGCTTTTGCAAAGCAAAGGAAACAGTCAACAAAACCAAAAGACAACTGACAGAATGGGAGAAGATATTTGCAAATGACATATCAGATAAAGGGCTAGTATCCAAAATCTATAAAGAACTCATCAAACTCAACACCAAAAGAACAAAGAATCCAATCAAGAAATGGGCAGAAGACATGAACAGACATTTTTCCAAAGAAGACATCCAAATGGCCAACAGACACATGAAAAAGTGTTC
>NW_022594789.1:0-1145 GCF_004348235.1 Phoca vitulina
AGGGATAAATCCCACTTGGTCGTGGTGAATAATCCTTTTAATGTACTCTTGGGCCCTATTGGCTAGTATTTTGGTGAGAATTTTTGCATCCATGTTCATCAGGGATATCAGTCTGTAATTCTCCTTTTTGATGGGGTCTTTATCTGGTTTTGGGATCAAGGTAATGGTGGCCTCATAAAACGAGTTTGGAAGTTTTCCTTCCATTTCTATTTTTTGGAACAGTTTCAGAAGAATAGGTATTAATTCTTCTTGAAATGTTTGGTGGAATTCCACTGGGAAGCCATCTGGCCCTGGGCTTTTGTGTTTTGGGAGATTTTTGATGACTGCTTCAATTTCCTTAGTGGTTATAGGTCTGTTCAGGGTTTCTATTTCTTCCTGGTTCAGTTTTGGTAGTTGATACATTTCTAGGAATGCATCCATTTCTTCCAGGTTATCCAATTTGCTGGCATAGAGTTGCTCATAATATGTTCTTATAATTGTTTGTATTTCTTTGGTGTTCGCTGTGATCTCTCCTCTTTCATCCATGATTTTGTTGATTTGGGTCATTTCTTTTCTTTTTGATAAGTCTGGCCAGGGGTTTATCAATCTTGTTAATTCTTTCAAAGAACCAGCTCCTAGTTTCGTTGATCTGTTCTACTGTTCTTTTAGTTCCTATTTCATTGATTTCTGCTCTGATCTTTATTATTTCTCTTCACCTGCTGGGTTTAGGCTTTATTTGCTGTTCTTTCTCCAGCTCCTTTAGGTGGAGGGTTAGGTTGTGTACTTGAGACCTTTCTTGTTTCTTGAGAAAGGCTTGTATTGCTATATACTTTCCTCTTAGGACTGCCTTTGCTGTATCCCAAAGATTTTGAACAGTTGTGTTTTCATTTTCATTGGTTTCCATGAATTTTTTTAATTCTTCTTTAATTTCCTGGTTGACCCATTCATTCTTTAGTAGTATGCTCTTTAGCCTCCATGTATTTGAGTTCTTTCTGACTTTCCTCTTGTGACTGAGTTCTAGTTTCAAAGCACTGTGGTCTGAAAATAGGCAGGGAATGATCCCAATCTTTTGGAACCGGTTGAGACCTGATTTATGACCTAGGATGTGATCAATTCTGAAGAATGTTCCATGGGCACTAGAGAAGAATGTGTATTCCGTTGCTTTG
>NW_022594790.1:0-528 GCF_004348235.1 Phoca vitulina
TGAGACCTTTCTTGTTTCTTGAGAAAGGCTTGTATTGCTATATACTTGCTTCTTAGGACTGCTTTTGCTGCATCCCAAAGATTTTGAACTGTTGTGTTTTCATTTTCATTGGTTTCCATGAATTTTTAAAATTCTTCTTTAATTTCCTGGTTGACCCATTCATTCTTTAGTAGGATGCTCTTTAGCCTCCATGTATTTGAGTTCTTTCCGACTTTCCTCTTGTGATTGAGTTCTAGTTTCAAAGCATCATGGTCTGAAAATAGGCAGGGAATGATCCCAATCTTTTGGTACCAGTTGAGACCTGATTTATGACCTAGGATGTGATCGATTCTGGAGAATGTTCCATGGGCACTAGAGAAGAATGTGTATTCCGTTGCTTTGGGATGGAATGTTCTGAATATGTCTGTGAAGTCCATTTGGTCCAGTGTGTCATTTAAAGCCTTATTTCCTTGTTGATCTTTTGCTGAGATGATCTGTCCATTTCAGTGAGGGGGGTGTTAAAGTCCCCCACTATTATTGTATTGTTGT
>NW_022594790.1:628-1144 GCF_004348235.1 Phoca vitulina
ATATAGTGTCCTTCCTCATCTCTTATTACAGTCTTTGGTTTAAAATCCAATTTGTCTGATATAAGGATTGCCACCCCAGCTTTCTTTTGGTGTCCCTTAGCATGGTAAATGGTTTTCCACCCCCTCACTTTCAATCTGGGGGTGTCTTTGGGTCTACAATGAGTCTCTTGCAGACAGCATATCGATGGGTCTTGTTTTTTAATCCAATCTGATAGCCTGTGTCTTTTGATTGGGGCATTTAGCCCATTTACATTCAGGGTAACTATTGAAAGATAGGAATTTAGTGCCATTGTATTGCCTGTAAAGTGACTGTTACTGTATATTGTCTGTGTTCCTTTCTGGTCTATGTTGCTTTTAAGCTCTCTGTTTGCTTAGAAGACCCCTTTCAAGATTTCTTGTAGGGCTGGTTTCGTGTTTGCAAATTCCTTTAGTTTTTGTTTGTCCTGGAACCTTTTTATCTCTCCTTCTATTTTCAATGACAGCCTAGCTGGATATAGTATTCTTGGCTGCATATTT
>NW_022594791.1:0-1144 GCF_004348235.1 Phoca vitulina
AGGGAAGGTGGCAAATTCCCTTATCCCTAGGAGATCTTGGGATCTAAAAGGGTAAGTTAACACGAAGTATCAGTAAAATGGTCAATTTGTCTTCCCCCCAACACTGCACGAGCACTGCTTTTCATTGCAATTAAACCTCAAAGGAGAGGCTCCTTAGAAGGCCATCACCTACTTATCACTCACGAGGTCTTTATTCCAGGGGGACACTAATTCAAACATTAGCCTAAAGCAAATGTGGTGCACTTTCAAGTACTGACACTTCCAAATTAAAGAAGAAAAAGAAAAAAAGGACAGGAAAGGAAAGGAAAAAAAAACAAGAAAAAAGAAAGCCCTCACCGTCTCACTGGAGATCTACTCCTTCTATGCCTGGGTGGAGGCGGCATTCGTCTTGGTGGGGTTCTTCTTCGAGGAGATGGTCGCCTTCTCGGACTTGGCCTCCTTCTAGGTGAGTATGATCTGCCATAACAAACAGAATTAGGGCCTGAATAAACAAGAGCAAGGAATGAATTCCTTGCCACAGTTTTCTCAACAGCTATATTTTAAAAATGGACTTCAAGGCATACAATTTTCCATTCATGTAGAGATTTTTATGGTGCACAGAAAGTGTCCTCAAATTCTCTCTGTAAGTCCAAAGAGTAGCATTTGTACTAAATGCTCTCTACTGCTCTGAAATTATCTAATTCTACCCAGAGAGTAACATGTAAAACTCAAGAACTACATAGATCTTGAAGCCACAGCTCACCTTGATCGGGATCTATGACGCCGTCTAGGTCGAGTATGAGAAGGAGAGCGAGACCGTGTCCGGGATCTTGATTTGGAACGTGACCGTGATCTTGGTCGGGTCTTCTCCTTCTCCTTTTCTTTTTTGGAATTTTTCTCTGGAGAAGGTTCTTTAGGCTCTGGTACAGGTTCAGGTTTGGGAACCTTCAGGATGTCACTGTAGAAACAAAAAGCTTATTTTTTCCCTTCTGTAGCTCAGACTCCTAAGTCATAATACAATGATGTAATAAGGTTATTTTTCTCTAAAATGTTTTCAAAATCCATGAAGACCTCTTAGCTCCAAAAAGATACATACACATGAAAGTTAAAGAGCAGTGAACTGCAAATAGGTTATTTTAATATTGGTAAAAGTAGCTTACTGGCT
>NW_022594792.1:0-1144 GCF_004348235.1 Phoca vitulina
AGGGAAGGTGGCAAATTCCCTTATCCCTAGGAGATCTTGGGATCTAAAAGGGTAAGTTAACACGAAGTATCAGTAAAATGGTCAATTTGTCTTCCCCCCAACACTGCACGAGCACTGCTTTTCATTGCAATTAAACCTCAAAGGAGAGGCTCCTTAGAAGGCCATCACCTACTTATCACTCACGAGGTCTTTATTCCAGGGGGACACTAATTCAAACATTAGCCTAAAGCAAATGTGGTGCACTTTCAAGTACTGACACTTCCAAATTAAAGAAGAAAAAGAAAAAAAGGACAGGAAAGGAAAGGAAAAAAAAACAAGAAAAAAGAAAGCCCTCACCGTCTCACTGGAGATCTACTCCTTCTATGCCTGGGTGGAGGCGGCATTCGTCTTGGTGGGGTTCTTCTTCGAGGAGATGGTCGCCTTCTCGGACTTGGCCTCCTTCTAGGTGAGTATGATCTGCCATAACAAACAGAATTAGGGCCTGAATAAACAAGAGCAAGGAATGAATTCCTTGCCACAGTTTTCTCAACAGCTATATTTTAAAAATGGACTTCAAGGCATACAATTTTCCATTCATGTAGAGATTTTTATGGTGCACAGAAAGTGTCCTCAAATTCTCTCTGTAAGTCCAAAGAGTAGCATTTGTACTAAATGCTCTCTACTGCTCTGAAATTATCTAATTCTACCCAGAGAGTAACATGTAAAACTCAAGAACTACATAGATCTTGAAGCCACAGCTCACCTTGATCGGGATCTATGACGCCGTCTAGGTCGAGTATGAGAAGGAGAGCGAGACCGTGTCCGGGATCTTGATTTGGAACGTGACCGTGATCTTGGTCGGGTCTTCTCCTTCTCCTTTTCTTTTTTGGAATTTTTCTCTGGAGAAGGTTCTTTAGGCTCTGGTACAGGTTCAGGTTTGGGAACCTTCAGGATGTCACTGTAGAAACAAAAAGCTTATTTTTTCCCTTCTGTAGCTCAGACTCCTAAGTCATAATACAATGATGTAATAAGGTTATTTTTCTCTAAAATGTTTTCAAAATCCATGAAGACCTCTTAGCTCCAAAAAGATACATACACATGAAAGTTAAAGAGCAGTGAACTGCAAATAGGTTATTTTAATATTGGTAAAAGTAGCTTACTGGCT
>NW_022594793.1:0-1143 GCF_004348235.1 Phoca vitulina
GGCCACTCAGCTCCCATCAGGATGTTTACAAGAGATGCGCAGGGCAGGAGTCAGCCTTACAGGGCTTCCTGAGAAAGGGGGTCTGGACTCCTGGAAAACTGCCCTCAGACCCGGTCCCTGGCCTCCTTCTCCCTCAGACCCACCAGTCCAGACCCCCCAGCCCCCTCCTCCCTCAGACCCAGGAGTCCAGCCCCGTCCTCCTCCCTCAGACCCAGGAGTCCAGACCCCCAGGCCCCTCCTCCCTCAGACCCAGGAGTCCAGGCCCCCAGCCCCTCCTCCCTTAGACCCAGGAGTCCAGGCCCCCGCCCCCTCCTCCCTCAGACCCAGGAGTCCAGACAGACCCCAAAGCCACACTGCCCCAGAAGGCCCCCTCCTCACTGTACTGCAAAGCTGAGTAGAGGTTCACCTGAGAGAACTAGGGATCCTGGTCCCAACCCCGCCCCCCAGCTGTCCTCCTCCAGCACTCAGGGGAACCAAATGGGAAGCTTGAGGACCTCCACGTGGACCCCTTTCCCTTTTGTGGGTGGAGATACTGAGGCCTAGGGAGAAGGGTCTTCCTGCCCATGGCCACACTCATGGCCCTCACATCTTCATGGCCCCTTACACATTCCCTATCCATTCTCCACTGGGAGACCTAGAGAGCCTTTGGGACAAGAGGACTCCTGAGCAAGTGCTCTGGCCTCTGGCCCCACCCCCATTTTTCCCTTGTCCTCCTAGTCACCTGGTTGTTAGGGAGGCCTCCCTAACAATGGGGCTCAGTGAGGGGCCCCTGCCCCTTGCTGCTAGGGGGGAGACCCCTGGCAACGATGTCTCAGGAGACTCTGGGCCACCTGGAGCTGCCCTGCAGGCTTCAGGTTACTAAGCAGAGGGATTCCTTGGCAGGAAGGTCTCCCAGGCCCCACCTCTTGGGGTCCTCTGGTTGGCAAGGACAAGGTGCCTTAGACCACCACCCACTTTCTGCCCAAGTTGCTAAGGAGGCTCTTTTTATGCCCAGGCCCCCACCCCCACCCCCATGGATCCTTCCACCTGGTTGCTAAGGAAGCAACTTCTTAACAACCAGGCATGACCAGGCCAGTGTGACCCTCCTTCCTCCTTCCCCACTGCTAAGGGGGCTCCCTAGCAACAGAACTTAGAACCTTGAGA
>NW_022594794.1:0-1143 GCF_004348235.1 Phoca vitulina
GAGAGCAGGAACACAAGCAGGGGGAGTGGGAGAGGGAGAAGCAGGCTTCCTGCTGAGCAGGGAGCCCAATGTGGGACTCGATCCCAGGACCCTGGGATCATGACCTGAGCCGAAGGCAGCGGCTTAACGACTGAGCCACCCAGGCGCCCCAAGAAAAATTTTTAAAAAATAACAAAACCAGGAAGATTTTTTTACTTGGCAATTGAGAATTCTAACTTCTATCCACGTATATGAGTGACAACAATTCTGAATTCATGCTTCAGAAAGAAATGGCTAGGATTAGAGCATAACCCTCAACAGTTTTCAAAGTGGGTCTTTTCTTCCACTGGATTCAGTTACATGTTGATATCTGATCTCTTCAGTTGAGGTTTTCATTTTAAAAAGCATTTTCCACTCCAACACCTTGGGAAAAGTGTTGATGGGAAAGAAAGTGAAAAGAAGCCAGTATAGGGGTGCCTGGGTGGCTCAGTCTGTTGTGTCCAACTCTTGATTTCGGCTAAGGTCATGATCGCAGTGTCATGAGATCAAGCCCCACATCAGACTCCACGCTCAGCAAGGAGTTTGTTTGTCCCTCTCGCTCTGCTCCTCCCCCACTCTTTCTGTCTGTCTCAAAATTTTTTTAAAAAGAGGCCAGTGTAAGGTCTGGGGACTATCTGTGCATGATTTTTCTGTGTTCATAGTCTTTGTTTGTATCACACTTGCGTGAGTCCACAGTTTCTTCCTTTTGGTTCTGAAGGACCCAAACCAGTAGCAGTTCATCTGTCATCAAATCGGGTCCAGTGAAATAACAGAGAGCATCAGGCCATGCTGAGGAACATTTCCGTCTTACCACGTTCTTATTTCACAATCGAAATTCTTTCCTCTGAATTCTGAGAATGTATCAGCAGCTCTATTGTGTAAACCTTTCAGATCCTCCTCCGATAGGGTCTGTATAAAATCAGACCAGAAAATTTAATCAAACCTACATGTTTCTGAGAAATGGTACAAGACTTGTAGTAGCTCTACAAAATAGCTTTTATTGTTTGGTATTATTTATACACTTGGTTCATTGTTGAAACTTCCAAAGTTGGATTGTTTGGGAGAGGACCAGTCAGTAATTTTGTAGGTTTGTGTATGAACAGTTTAAACAGTAGTTTAATTGCT
>NW_022594795.1:0-1142 GCF_004348235.1 Phoca vitulina
CTGGCTCTGAAGAGGGAGCCAGGGGGTGGGGATGGGGGAGGGGTGGGTGACCATGAGGCCTGGAAGGCAGGCATTATGTCTGGTACACAGTTGAGTCCTGAAACAGTGCCTCATGTATAATAGACACCCAATGAATACTTGCTAAATGAGTGATAGAAGGCATGCCTCTCAGGGCATTCTTCATGAAACACAGCTAGACCCTTCGAGGCTCATCCACCCACCCCATGTGCTTATGTTGTTTCTATTTCCAACTGTTGAGGTTCTGAATTACATAGGGGTTTTTGTTTAAGATTTTATTTTTAAGTAATCTCTACACCCAGTGTGGGGCTCAGGTCCTCACAAGCCTGAGGTCAAGAGTCCTGTGCTTTACTGACTGAGCCAGCCAGGCATCCCTGGGTTGCATGTTTTTAAAGAATTGATCAGGTTTCCTTACAATACGCCTTCCTCTCCTACTAAGCCACCAAACCCTGGTTACTCTTTTGAGTTTGCCCAATCACCTTGTATGGGTCCCAAACATAGCAAGCGAGTGAGTGAAGTTCACAAGTGAAAACGTGCAGTGGAGTGCCATCTATACCTCCCAGGCTCTGGTCCTTTCCTTAGAGCCTTGAACCTCCCCCTGCCCCAGCTACTTCCAGAAGTCTCCAGATGGTGTCTCCTTAGCGCTCAAGAATGTGTTCTCCCTGTGACTGCATGGTGGCCGTCTTTCCTTTCCCCTGTTCTGCTCAGCTCTTCTCAGAGCCAGGGCTCTGCTGTTTGCAAAGCTGCTTGTCAGCACGGGGCTCACTCTGCTCCCAGGGCCCACCAAGGGGTCCCCTCTTGCCAGGACCCACCACTACCCCCCAGCAGCACCGCTGTCCCCAGCAACACCTGCAGACTCCCAGGCACCAAACCGGGATCGCATTCTCTGTGGTTTCCAAAGCACTAAAGTCCTTCTTTGCTCCTGTAAGAGTAGGGGGTTGCCCCTCCCCTTTGTGCTATACTTTGTTCCCTGTCCCCAAAAAGAAGACTACTCCTGTGACATTTGCCTGTGGCATCCATCTCCTTGAGGTTCAGGCAGGAGTTAGTGTGTGACCTTGAGATGGGGAGATTATCCTAGATATTCTGGATGGGCCCAATGTATAGGCAAGGCAGAATAAGGGAGG
>NW_022594796.1:0-1142 GCF_004348235.1 Phoca vitulina
TTTATTCCTAGGTATCTTATGGTTTTGGGTGCAATTGTAAATGGGATTGACTCCTTAATTTCTCTTTCTTCTGACTTGTTGTTGGTGTATAGGAATGCCACTGACTTCTGTGCATTGATTTTATATCCTGCCACTTTACTGAATTCCTGTATGAGTTCTAGCAGTTTTGGGGTGGAGTCTTTGGGATTTTCCACATAAAGTATCATATCATCTGCAAAGAGTGAGAGTTTGACTTCTTCTTTGCCAATTTGGATGCCTTTGATTTCTTTTTGTTGTCTGATTGCTGTGGCTAGGACTTCCAATACTATGTTGAATAGCAGTGGTGATAGTGGACATCCCTGCCGCGTTCCTGACCTTAGGGGGAAAGCTCTCAGTTTTTCCCCATTGAGAATGATATTCGCTGTAGGTTTTTCATAGATGGCTTTTATGATATTGAGGTATGTACCCTCTATCCCTATACTCTGAAGAGTTTTGATCAAGAAAGGATGCTGTACTTTGTCAAATGCTTTTTCTGCATCTATTGAGAGGATCATGTGATTCTTGTTTTTTCTTTTGTTAATGTATTGTATCACGTTGATTGATTTGCGGATGTTGAACCAACCTTGCAGCCCAGGGATAAATCCCACTTGGTCGTGGTGAATAATCCTTTTAATGTACTGTTGGATCCTATTGGCTAGTATTTTGGTGAGAATTTTTGCATCCATGTTCATCAGGGATATTGGTCTGTAATTCTCCTTTTTGATGGGGTCTTTGTCTGGTTTTGGGATCAAGGTAATGCTGGCCTCATAAAATGAGTTTGGAAGTTTTCCTTCCATTTCTATTTTTTGGAACAGTTTCAGAAGGATAGGTATTAATTCTTCTTGAAATGTTTGGTAGAATTCCCCTGGGAAGCCATCTGGCCCTGGGCTTTTGTGTTTTGGGAGATTTTTGATGACTGCTTCAATTTCCTCAGTGGTTATAGGTCTGTTCAGGTTTTCTATTTCTTCCTGGTTCAGTGTTGGTAGTTGATACATCTCTAGGAATGCATCCATTACTTCCAGGTTATCTAATTTGCTGGCATAGAGTTGCTCATAATATGTTCTTATAATTGTTTGTATTTCTTTGGTGTTGGTTGTGATCTCTCCTCTTTCATTCATGATTTT
>NW_022594797.1:0-1142 GCF_004348235.1 Phoca vitulina
AAAAAGCAGATGAGTAGTGAAATCACAATGCCCTTGGGGATGGAACGTTGGGGAGTCTGGGCTTCCTCAACTCTGGTAACAATACCGTCGAAGCCTATAAAAACATAGAAACAGGTAGCTGCTCCACGGAGAATCCCCTCAAAGCCAAAAGGCACGAATCCACCAGAGCCCAGAGGGCCCAAGCTAAAGGTGTCATTGAGTCCAGCCTTTACATAGTCTTCTTCTGTGAGGTTCCAGTTGTGCAGGTCCCCCTTCACGAAGCCAGAGATGATGACAAAACTGAGAACCAAAAGTCTTACCAATGTAAGCATTTTGAAAATTATGTGGTTCCCATGATACGTCAGATCTTGAATTTCTATGGTAAACAACAGTAGGATCATAGCAAAGTATCCTAGATTGTCTGCAATGACTTGGGGAACATGTTGTGAAATGCTCTCATGCAGGGTCTCAGAGATCCAGTTCCCATACAAGATGTCAAAACCTAAGGTCCAGGCCTGGACCACAATAACTCCATCAGCAACAAGGGAGAGGATAAGGTTCCAGCCAGTGATGAAAGCCCAGAGTTCACCCATAGTGACATAGGTGTAGAGATACGCAGAGCCAGAACGGGGAAGCCGGGCACCAAACTCTGCATAGCACAGTCCAGCCAACAACGATGTCAGGCCCGCCGCCAAAATGCTGATCACAATGGATGGTCCTGCTTGATTACCGGCCACCTCAGTAGCCAAGAAATACACAGCAACACCCACTGGGTGGCCCACACCAAGGGCCACAAAGTCCAGAGTGCTCATTTTTATGCCAGAGTTAAAGTAATACACGTTTTTCTCCAGCGGACGTCTGCGTACCAGCTTTTGACCAAATCTGCGAAGTGCCTGACGTAGCATTCTAGCTGGAACTGAGAAGATTGTAAGGATCAGAGAGCTGTAGCAAGCCCAGGGAGCCAAGAGTGTTGGATCTGGTTCAGTGAGGCTGAGTTAAGCCAAGTTGGATTGGAGTTGCTGAGGTCCGTTGCTCAGGCTTCAGAGCTGCTGCTTCATTTTTCATCTGGTAAATGCTGTCCTTCCAGAATGCCTAGAGAAAAAATAAATATTTACCGAACAATGGTGTTCAACCAACCAACCAAAACTCAAAAGTCACATGTA
>NW_022594798.1:0-1142 GCF_004348235.1 Phoca vitulina
CTGGCTCTGAAGAGGGAGCCAGGGGGTGGGGATGGGGGAGGGGTGGGTGACCATGAGGCCTGGAAGGCAGGCATTATGTCTGGTACACAGTTGAGTCCTGAAACAGTGCCTCATGTATAATAGACACCCAATGAATACTTGCTAAATGAGTGATAGAAGGCATGCCTCTCAGGGCATTCTTCATGAAACACAGCTAGACCCTTCGAGGCTCATCCACCCACCCCATGTGCTTATGTTGTTTCTATTTCCAACTGTTGAGGTTCTGAATTACATAGGGGTTTTTGTTTAAGATTTTATTTTTAAGTAATCTCTACACCCAGTGTGGGGCTCAGGTCCTCACAAGCCTGAGGTCAAGAGTCCTGTGCTTTACTGACTGAGCCAGCCAGGCATCCCTGGGTTGCATGTTTTTAAAGAATTGATCAGGTTTCCTTACAATACGCCTTCCTCTCCTACTAAGCCACCAAACCCTGGTTACTCTTTTGAGTTTGCCCAATCACCTTGTATGGGTCCCAAACATAGCAAGCGAGTGAGTGAAGTTCACAAGTGAAAACGTGCAGTGGAGTGCCATCTATACCTCCCAGGCTCTGGTCCTTTCCTTAGAGCCTTGAACCTCCCCCTGCCCCAGCTACTTCCAGAAGTCTCCAGATGGTGTCTCCTTAGCGCTCAAGAATGTGTTCTCCCTGTGACTGCATGGTGGCCGTCTTTCCTTTCCCCTGTTCTGCTCAGCTCTTCTCAGAGCCAGGGCTCTGCTGTTTGCAAAGCTGCTTGTCAGCACGGGGCTCACTCTGCTCCCAGGGCCCACCAAGGGGTCCCCTCTTGCCAGGACCCACCACTACCCCCCAGCAGCACCGCTGTCCCCAGCAACACCTGCAGACTCCCAGGCACCAAACCGGGATCGCATTCTCTGTGGTTTCCAAAGCACTAAAGTCCTTCTTTGCTCCTGTAAGAGTAGGGGGTTGCCCCTCCCCTTTGTGCTATACTTTGTTCCCTGTCCCCAAAAAGAAGACTACTCCTGTGACATTTGCCTGTGGCATCCATCTCCTTGAGGTTCAGGCAGGAGTTAGTGTGTGACCTTGAGATGGGGAGATTATCCTAGATATTCTGGATGGGCCCAATGTATAGGCAAGGCAGAATAAGGGAGG
>NW_022594799.1:0-1141 GCF_004348235.1 Phoca vitulina
CGGGGAGGGCTCCCTGGCTGCTGCTGGATCCAGTAGATGTTCGAGCCACCAACACTGATGTCCCTGCTCAGGGTGGCATCACGAAGAAGTGGGGACGGACAAGAACCCAAACATCTCACCCCACCCGCACATCCCCAGGACCTCCAGGCACAGGCAGGCGGAGCTGAAGGCTCTCTCTCATCCCCTTCAGCCCCCAGGGGGAGGAGCACTGCATTGTGGTCACTACTCCCCACCCCCACTTGCTCTTCCTGGTGTCTGTCATGGGGAGGGGGCTGGGAGGACCCACCTGAGCTCTGGGGGCCCCGGGTTGGAAGCGGGTGGACATCGGACCCAGACTCAGGTAGGGGCTGCTTTGCCAACTGCCCTCACCCCATGGACCCAAGGGATAGGCTCACAGTGCCCCTGCTGCCCCAGCCCTGGTCCCCCCTGATGGAGATGAGGGGACAGGAGCCCAGAGCAGAGCTCCCCCGCCTCCAGTGCTCTGGGGCCGCTGCCCACTCCCCATGGAGTACAGACCACACCCAGGCCACACTCAGCCTTCCTTAGGCTGCAGCTCCGTGGCTTCACTTGGCTCAGAATCCCCTGCTGTGGCTCCTCCCCGAGGACCATCTCCAGCTGTCTCCCCTGCTCCATGCTTCTCCACTAAGCGTGTGAGGCCCCATGTCAGCACTGTCCCCAGGGCAGGGAGCAGAAGAATGAAGACATCAGCGAGCCTGCCCCCCATGGCCTACGGTGTGGGTCCCCAGAAGACTGGTCTCTCTGTCTCTCTGTACCTCTATCTCTGTCTCTCACCCCAAGTCCTTCCTCTGTCAGCTGAGTCTCTGTCCACACTCTTGGAGGGGAAGTCATGCGCTCGCTCTTTCCTTCTCTATCCATGACCTTGGGCTGTTGATCCAAGTGAACTGTGTAATCTCTAGGTCTTGAAAGTAATAAACCTTTATTTTACAAAGTTTCCTGTGTTGTTCCTGAAGTGTGTCTTGCAGTCATAATAAGAACCACAAGGGCAGGTCTCAGCACAACATTTGTTATGGGGAGGCTGAGACCTGCACAAAACATGAACTTCCATCCCTGAAGGGAGAACGCTGGCTCCCACCGTCTGCTGATTATTGACTTCATTGTTCAATTCCAGGCACGACTCAGA
>NW_022594800.1:0-1141 GCF_004348235.1 Phoca vitulina
TGCTTTGAAACTAGAACTCAATCACAAGAGGAAAGTCGGAAAGAACTCAAATACATGGAGGCTAAAGAGCATCCTACTGAAGAATGAATGGGTCAACCAGGAAATTAAAGAAGAATTAAAAAAATTCATGGAAACCAATGAAAATGAAAACACAACTATTCAAAATCTTTGGGATACAGCAAAGGCAGTCCTAAGAGGAAAGTATATAGCAATACAAGCCTTTCTCAAGAAACAAGAAAGGTCTCAAGTACACAACCTAACCCTACACCTAAAGGAGCTGGAGAAAGAACAGCAAATAAAGCCTAAACCCAGCAGGAGAAGAGAAATAATAAAGATCAGAGCAGAAATCAATGAAATAGAAACCAAAAGAACAGTAGAACAGATCAACGAAACTAGGAGCTGGTTCTTTGAAAGAATTAACAAGATTGATAAGCCCCTGGCCAGACTTATCAAAAAGAAAAGAGAAATGACCCAAATCAACAAAATCATGAATGAAAGAGGAGAAATCACAACCAACACCAAAGAAATACAAACAATTATAAGAACATATTATGAGCAACTCTATGCCAGCAAATTAGATAACCTGGAAGTAATGGATGCATTCCTAGAGATGTATCAACTACCAAAACTGAACCAGGAAGAAATAGAACACCTGAACAGACCTATAACCACTAAGGAAATTGAAGCAGTCATCAAAAATCTCCCAAAACACAAAAGCCCAGGGCCAGATGGCTTCCCAGGGGAATTCCACCAAACATTTCAAGAAGAAATAATACCTATCCTTCTGAGACTGTTCCAAAAAATAGAAATGGAAGGAAAACTTCAAAACTCGTTTTATGAGGCCAGCATTACCTTGATCCCAAAACCAGACAAAGACCCCATCAAAAAGGAGAATTACAGACCAATATCCCTGATGAACATGGATGCAAAAATTCTCACCAAAATACTAGTCAATAGGATCCAACAGTACATTAAAAGGATTATTCACCATGACCAAGTGGGATTTATCCCTGGGCTGCAAGGTTGGTTCAACATCCGCAAATCAATCAACGTGATACAATACATTAACAAAAGAAAGAACAAGAATCATATGATGAGGCCAACACAGGCATGTGAGCCCTCTGTGGCCGTGATTGTTTGT
>NW_022594801.1:0-1140 GCF_004348235.1 Phoca vitulina
TGGACTCAATTGCTGTGCACTCACGCACGCACACCACACAATGCGTCCACCCTGAGGCATGGCTATTTTAGCCGAAGCAGGAATTCCCTACAGAGTTGTTCCTTTGACTTAGGTGGTTGGCTTATGGCCTGCAGGCACACCCGGGGCAGCGGTACTAGCCTCATAAACAAGAGGTGAGTTGAGAGCTGCCTTCCGCACCGGCCTGTTTCTCACTCCATTTCACGTATGGGACCCTTTCCCCGGTCTCTCCTACACGAGCACTATACAACTCCTGCGGCTTCAGGAACGGCAATGCTGGCTAAAGCGCAGTAACACTACAGCATTGATTCTTGGTGTTCGTAGCCTGGTAGGCGAATGAGCTGCAGCTGGGATTCTTTACAGGCTTGTATCTTCCCAGTCAGTGTCGAGCACATAGCATTCCAAGCACACATGGAGCAGTAGTGTTAGCTTCAGGTAGCAAGAGCTGAGTCCAGAGGTGCCTTCTGCCCGGACCTATTTCTCCCTTGGTTTCACGTAAGGAACCCGTTCCCCAGGCTCTCAGCCACGGTACTCCGTGTAATGCTTCCTCCGACTAGAGGTCGACGGTAGCTAAAGCACGGTTTCTCTACAGTGTTGTTTCCTCGAGTTAGAACGCTAGCTATTAGACTTCCATGCAAAAGTGGGGCTGCCATGCTAGCTTGATGAAACACATGGGGAGTCGTGTTCTGCCTTTCGCTGGAGACTGAGTCTCACTCGCAAAAAGCTTTGGACTCCCTTGCAGTGCTCTCACGATCGCACACAACAAAATGCTGCCACCCTCAGGAGCAGCTGTTTTACCTGCAGCACAGGCTCTCAACCGAGTTTCTCCTTTGAGGTAGGTGGCTGTGTTTAAGCTGCCACACACACCCTGGGCAAGGGTCCTAGGCCCATAACCATGTAGTGAGTTGAGAGCTGCCCTCTGTACCCGCCTGTCTCTCCCCGATATTACAAAATGGGAAACGTCCCCAGGCTCTCAGCCACAGTACACCCTAAACTGCTTCGCCCACAGAGAGGTCGACGGTAGCTAAAGCACGGTTTCTCGACAGTGTTGTTTCTTCGAGTTAGAACGCTAGCTATTAGACTTCCATGCAAAAGTGGGGCTGCCTTGCTAGCTTGATGAAA
>NW_022594802.1:0-630 GCF_004348235.1 Phoca vitulina
TGATGGGTATTGAGGAGGGCACGTGCTGCATGGAGCACTGGGTGTTAAGCACAAACAATGAATCATGGAACACTATATCTAAAACTACCGATGTAATGTATGGGGATTAACATAACAATAAAAAAATTTAATAAAAAAAAAAAGAACGCTCGCTTATTAGACTTCCTTGCAAAAGTGGGGCCGCAGTGCTAGCCTCAGGAAACAAGTGGGGAGTCATGTTCTGCCTTCTGCCGGGGCCTGAGTCCCATACGGAAAATGGTTCTGGACTCACTTGCAGTGCACTCACGCATGCACACAGCAAAATGCGTCCACCCTCCGGCATGGCTACTTTAGCCGAAGCAGGAATTCTCTACAGAGTTGTTCCTTTGAGTTAGGTGGTTGGCTTTAGGCCTGCAGGCACACCCGGGGCAAGGGTACCAGCCTCATGAACAAGAGGTGAGTTGAGAGCTGCCTTCCGCTCCGGCCTGTTTCTCACTCCATTTCACGTATGGGACCCTTTCCCCGGGCTCTCATACACGAGCACTGTCAAATTCCCCTGGCTTCAGGAACGGCAATGTTAACTCAAGCGCAGTCACTCTATAGCATTGATTCTTGGTTTTAGTAGCCTGGTAACTAGGCATCCAGGCACAC
>NW_022594802.1:730-1140 GCF_004348235.1 Phoca vitulina
ACACATGGAGCGGTAGGGTTAGCTTCAGGTAACAAGAGCTGAGTCGAGAGGTGCCTTCTGGCCCGGACTTCTTCTCCCTCGGTCTCTCGTAGGGAACCCGTTCCCCCGGCTCTCACCCACGGTAGCCTGGAAACTGCTTCCTCCCTCAGAGACGTGGATGGTAGCTAAAGCACGCTTTCTCTACACTGTTGTTTCTTCGAGTTTGAACGCTAGCGATTAGACTTCCAGGCAAAAGTGGGGCCGCAGTGCTAGCTTGATGAAACACATGGCGAGTCGTGTTCTGCCTTCTGCTGGGGCCCGAGTCTCACTCGCAAAAAGCTTTGGACTCCCTTGCAGGGCTCTCACACACGCACACAACAAAAGGCTTCCACCCTCTGGAGTGGCTGTTTTAGCTGAAGCATGGATTCTCT
>NW_022594803.1:0-1140 GCF_004348235.1 Phoca vitulina
GTATTAATTCTTCTTTAAATGTTTGGTAGAATTCCCCTGGGAAGCCAACTGGCCCTGGGCTTTTGTGTTTTGGGAGATTTTTGATGACTGCTTCAATTTCCTCAGTGGTTATAGGTCTGTTCAGGTTTTCTATTTCTACCTGGTTCAGTGTTGGTAGTTGATACATCTCTAGGAATGCATCCATTTCTTCCAGGTTATCTAATTTGCTGGCATAGAGTTGCTCATAATATGTTCTTATGATTGTTTGTATTTCTTTGGTGTTGGTTGTGATCTCTCCTCTTTCATTCATGATTTTGTTGATTTGGGTCGTTTCTCTTTTCTTTTTGATAAGTCTGGCCAGGGGTTTATCAATCTTGTTGATTCTTTCAAAGAACCAGCTCCTAGTTTCGTTGATCTGTTCTACTGTTCTTTTGGTTTCTATTTCATTGATTTCTGCTCTGATCTTTATGATTTCTCTTCTCCTGCTGGGTTTAGGCTTTATTTGCTGTTCTTTCTCCAGCTCCTTTAGGTGTAGGGTTAGGTTGTGTATTTGAGACCTTTCTTGTTTCTTGAGAAAGGCTTGTATTGCTATATACTTTCCTCTTAAGACTGCCTTTGCTGCATCCCAAAGATTTTGAACTGTTGTGTTTTCATTTTCATTGGTTTCCATGAATTTTTTAAATTCTTCTTTAATTTCCTGGTTGACCCATTCATTCTTTAGTAGGATGCTCTTTAGCCTCCATGTATTTGAGTTCTTTCCGACTTTCCTCTTGTGATTGAGTTCTAGTTTCAAAGCATTGTGGTCTGAAAATAGGCAGGGAATGATCCCAATCTTTTGGTACTGGTTGAGACCTGGTTTATGACCTAGGATGTGATCGATTCTGGAGAATGTTCCATGGACACTAGAGAAGAATGTGTATTCCGTTGCTTTGGGATGGAATGTTCTGAATATGTCTGTGAAGTCCATTTGGTCTAGTGTGTCATTTAAAGTCTTTATTTCCTTGTTGATCTTTTGCTTAGACGATCTGTCCATTTCAGTGAGGGGGGTGTTAAAGTCCCCCACTATTATTGTATTGTTGTCAATGTGTTTCTTTGCTTTTGTTATTAATTGCCTTATATAATTGGCTGCTCCCATGTTAGGGGCATAGATATTTACAATTG
>NW_022594804.1:0-1140 GCF_004348235.1 Phoca vitulina
CTTTACTGGAGAAATACTATCTGAAAACTATAATGCTAAATCTACTTAAATAAAAGCAATTGTAATATCAATTAAATAGCAGTATCTAAACCAAAAAGAGATAAGTCAAAACTACTTCAAAGACAGAAAACACATGCAGATGTTATGCCGTGGTTGTGGGCGTTCAGGACCGGGTTGCGGTGAGCTCAGTCAAACCTGCGGGTGTCCCTGGATGCGTGAGCCCTCGCGGCCTGGCTCTTCTCCTTCCTGGGGGTGCTGAGGATCCAGGGGGTCCCCTGACACTTCTGGGCCTCCGTGGGCTGCCTGTGGGGGAGCAGGAGCAAAACGGCCACTTGGGAAAGGCGGGCAGTTGAACTCCGCTTTGGCCAACATTTGCCTGATGTGATCATTTTCTTTCCTTAGCTCCTTGACTTTTCGCTCCGTAAGCACAGCTGCCATCCAGCTCTCCTGGACTTTATTCGCATAGAACAGGATGTCCTTTAGACAGTGCGAGGTGTTCTCCTCCAGTTCTCTGCGGGTGTCTTCGGCCATCTTCTTGTATAAGTTGCGAATCTGAGTTGCGGACTCGATGTTTCCACACGTGTAGGAAAGACTCTTCTCAATGTCTGAGCACTACGCTTCCTTCTCCAATGATTTTCTCTCAAGTTCCCTGGTGTATTCTTGATATAATTGAGGCAGAAGTTGAAGCTTCCGTTTCAACTGCTGAATCTCAGTTTGAAGCTGTGAATTTTCCCTCTGCAAAGAGGCTTCCTTGGCTCGAAGATCTGTGACTTGTCCCATAAGCTCTTCATTGATTTGCTTTTCTTCCCACAGTTGTCTGGCTAGTTCCTCATTTTTCTCTTCAGCAATTTGAAGGGACACATTGGAATCAGCATCGTCAGTGACACCCTTCAGATCACCCTCTGACCGATGGATGGGCTGATTGTCATTTTCTGCTTCCCTCTTTTGCTTGACTTCCCAGTTGACGTGACCCAAGAGATCTCCAAGGAGACAAGACCAGGGGATGGCCTTCAGAAGGTTTTCACCCAGTGGTATTAACTGGCTGACTTTATCTTTCAGAGCCCGCTGCATTCCTGCGTTCGACTGCTCTAGCCTTTCTTTCTCCTGCTCCGTTTCCTGGAGTCTCTGCTTCCATCTCGC
>NW_022594805.1:0-1140 GCF_004348235.1 Phoca vitulina
AAATCAATGCACAGAAGTCAGTGGCATTCCTATACACCAACAACAAGACAGAAGAAAGAGACATTAAGGAGTTGATCCCATTTACAATCGCACCCAAAACCATAAGGTACGTAGGAATAAATCAAACCAAAGTGGCAAAGGATCTGTACTCAGAAAACTATAAAATACTCATGAAAGAAATTGAGGAAGACACAAAGAAATGGAAAAACGTTCCATGCTCATGGATTGGAAGAACAAATATTGTGAAGATGTCAATGCTACCTAGAACAATCTACACATTCAATGCAATCCCCATCAGAATACCATCCACTTTTTTCAAAGAAATGGAACAAATAATCCTAAAATTTGTATGGAACCAGAAAAGACCCCGAATAGCCAGTGGAATGTTGAAAAAGAAAAGCAAAGCTGGTGGCATCACAATTCCGGGCTTCCAGCTCTATTACAAAGCTGTCATCATCAATACAAAATGGTACTGGCAAAAAAACAGACACATAGATCAATGAAACAGGAGAGAAAGCCCAGAAATGGACCCTCCACTCTATGGTCAACTAATCTTTGACAAAGCAGGAAAGAATGTCCAATGGAAAAAAGACAGTCTCTTCAAGAAATGGTGTTGGGAAAATTGGACGGCCACATGCAGAAGAATGAAACTGGACCATTTCCTTACACCACACACAAAAATAGACTCTAAATGGTTGAAAGACCTCAGTTTGAGACTGGAGTCCATCAAAATCCTAAAGGACAAAACAGGCAGCAAACTCTTCGACCTCAGATGCAGACACTTCTTCCTAGAAACATCGCCAAAGGCAAGGGAAACAAGGGCAAAAATGAACTCTTGGGACTTCATCAATTTAAAAAGCTTTTGCACAGCGAAAGAAACAGTCAACAAAACCAAAAGACAACCGACAGAATGGGAGAAGATATTTGCAAATGACATATCAGATAAAGGGCTAGTATCCAAAATCTATAAAGAACTTCTTAAACTCAGCACCCAAATGATCCAATCAAGTAATGGGCAGAAAAGAAGAACAGACATTTTTCCAAGGAAGACATCCAAATGGCAAACAGACAGATGAAAAAGTGCACAGCATCGCTCGGCATCAGGGAATTCCAAATCAAAACCTCAATGAGATATCACCT
>NW_022594806.1:0-710 GCF_004348235.1 Phoca vitulina
GAGTTCTAGCAGTTTTGGGGTGGAGTCTTTTGGGTTTTCCACATAAAATATCATATCATCTGCAAAGATTGAGAGTTTGACTTCTTTGCTGATTTGGATGCCTTTTATTTCTTTCTGTTGTCTGATTGCTGTGGCTAGGACTTCTAATACTATGTTGAATAGCAGTGGTGATAGTGGACATCCCTGCCGTGTTCCTGACCTTAGGGGGAAAGCTCTCCGTTTTTCCCCATTGAGAATGATATTCGCTGTGGGTTTTTCATAGATGGCTTTTATGATATTGAGGTATGTACCCTCTATCCCTATACTCTGATGCTGTACTTTGTCAAATGCTTTTTCTGCATCTACTGAGAGGATCATATGGTTCTTGTTCTTTCTTTTATTAATGTATTGTATCACATTGGTTGATTTGCAGATGGTGAACCAACCTTGCAGCCCAGGAATAAATCCCACTTGGTCGTGGTGAATAATCCTTTTAATGTACTGTTGGATCCTATTGGCTAGTATTTTGGTGAGAATTTTTGCATCCATTCTTTTTGATGGGGTCTTTATCTGGTTTGGGGATCAAGGTAACGGTGGCTTCATAAAACGAGTTTGGAAGTTTTCCTTCCATTTCTATTTTTTGGAACAGTTTCAGAAGAATAGGTATTAATTCTTCTTGAAATGTTTGGTAGAATTCCCCTGGGAAGCCATCTGGCCCTGGGCTTTTGTTT
>NW_022594806.1:720-1140 GCF_004348235.1 Phoca vitulina
TATTTCTTCCTGGCTCAGTTTTGGTAGTTGATACATCTCTAGGAATGCATCCATTTCTTCCAGATTATCTAATTTGCTGGCATAGAGTTGCTCATAATATGTTCTTATAATTGTTTGTATTTCTTTGGTGTTGGTTGTGATCTCTCCTCTTTCATTCATGATTTTGTTGATTTGGATCATTTCTCTTTTCTTTTTGATAAGTCTGGCCAGGGGTTTATCAATCTTGTGAATTCTTTCAAAGAACCAGCTCCTACTTTCATTGATCTGTTCTACTGTTCTTTTGGTTTCTATTTCATTGATTTCTGCTCTGATCTTTATTATTTCTCTTCTCCTGCTGGGTTTAGGCTTTATTTGCTGTTCTTTCTCCAGCTCCTTTAGGTGTAGGGTTAGGTTGTGTACTTGAGACCTTTCTTGTTTCTT
>NW_022594807.1:0-1138 GCF_004348235.1 Phoca vitulina
CCCCCGCACGGGCTAGTGGTCTGCTGGAGAGCCAGCCCCGGCACCCCTTCTCTGCAGCCCCGGCACCCCCTCTCTGCAGCCTCAGTACCCTCTCCTGGTGCAGCCCCGGCACCCCCTCTCTGGCTCAGTTTGCTCAGCCTTTGCAGGCTTTGTGACCTGGCGGGAACAGGAGGTGAAACCCGGAGCTGCACTCCTACCCGCTGAGTCCCAGGGCCTCTGAGAGCGGGGCAGAGCCTGCAGGGGGTTGTGGGTGCGTGGAGTGCAGCGGGGTCTCCGCAGCCGGGAGAGTAAGGACGGAGCCTGGAGCGGGGCGAGCGTCGGGCCTGTGGTCAGGAGGAGAGGGCAGAAGCTGGGGTAGACCTTGAATAGGTCGGAGGGAACCTCAGCAATGAAGCTGGAGGTGACCTAAAGGTCAGCCCCCTCCCCCAGGCTGGGCTTCTCCACTGGAGGGGGTCCCTGGGGGATAGAGGGGGAGACCCCTGCACGCCAGGTCGCAGGTGCGGTCCCCCCTGTCACCAGGCGGAGCCAGCCTGGCAGGGAAGGAGCGGCTGGTGTCAGCCAGGAAAGAGAAAGAGAAACGACGAGGATTCCAGGGGGGCTGCTTTCACACAGGTAACCAGGGGAGGCCCGCCTCGAACGGAGGAAGAACGAAGGCCTCGAGGCTGGGCTGGGGACGCAGCCGCTGCTCGCCCCGCGGAAGGCGGCTCGGTGGTGCCCGGGGCCCGGCACGTCCCGACCCCACCCAGGCGCGGGCCGCACGTTCCCGCTGCCCCCAGACTTCCCCGCGCTGACCTGAGCCCCTCTGTGAGGTCCCAGCACCCCTCCCCCGCCCGCCCCGCCACCTCGGGCCGCCCGGTGGGCCCGAGAGTCCCCGCGGAGAGGCCAGCGCCCCGGCCGCTCCACCCGCAGGCCCGTCCGCGCGCGTGCTGCGGGCCGCGGGGATGCGGGCCGGCCTCCGGGGGTCCCCGAGGGCCAGGTGCGGCCGCCCCCGGCCCAGCGCCCCCGCTCGCCTCCCCCGCGGGTTTCCCACGCCCCTGCGCCGCGCCGGCCTTGTAAGGCAGAGGCGGCGCTGAAACCGGCCTCCGTGCCCTCCGCGCGCTCCCCGGGACGGGCGGGGCTGGGCGGGGCGGGGCGGGGC
>NW_022594808.1:0-1137 GCF_004348235.1 Phoca vitulina
GATGCCCCCAGCTTTGTTTTTCTTTTTCAACATTTCCTTGGCGATTCAGGGTCTTTTCTGATTCCATATAAATTTTAGGATTGTTTGTTCCAGCACTTTGAAAAATGTCATTGGAATTTTGATCGGGATGGCGTTGAAGGTATAGATTGTTCTGGGTAGCATAGACATTTTAACAATGTTTATTCTTCCGATCCATGAGCATGGAATATTTTTCCATCTTTTTGTGTCTTCTTCAATTTCTGTCATGAGTGTTCTGTAGTTCCTAGAGTATAGATCCTTTACCTCTTTGGTTAGGTTTATTCCGAGGTATCTTATGGTTTTTGGTGCTATTGTAAATGGAATCGTTTCTCTAATTTCTCTTTCTACAGTTGCATTGTTAGTGTATAAGAAAGCAACTGATTTCTGTACATTGGTTTTGTATCCTGCCACATTACTGAATTGCTGTATGAGTTCTAGTAATTTGGGGGTGGAGTCTTTTGGATTTTCCACATAAAGTATCATGTCATCTGCAAAATGAGAGAGTTTGACTTCTTCTTTGCCAATTTGAATACCTTTTATTTCTTTTTGTTGTCAGATTGCTGTTGCTAGGATTTCTAGTACTATGTTGAACAATAGTGGTGAGAGTGGGCATCCTTGACGTGTTCCTGATCTTAAGGGAAAGGCTCTCAGCTTTTCCCCATTGAGGATGATATTCGCTGTGGGTTTTTTTTCATAGATGGATTTTATGAACTTGAGGAATGTTCCCTCTATCCCTATACTCTGAAGAGTTTTAATCAGGAAAGGATGCTGTGTTTTGTCAAATGCTTTTTCTGCATCAATTGAGAGGACCATATGGTTCTTCTCTCTCCTCTTATTAATGTGTTCTATCACATTGATTGATTTGCAAATGTTGAACCACCCTTGCATCCCGGGGATAAATCCCACTTGGTCATGGTGGATGATCCTTTTAATGTATTGTTGGATCCTATTAGCTAGGATTTTGTTGAGGATTTTGGAATCCATATTCATCAGGGATATCAGTCTGAAATTCTCCTTTTTGATGGGGTCTTTGCCTGGTTTGGGGATTAAGGTAATGCTGGCCTCATAGAATGAGTTTGGAAGTTTTCCTTCTGTTTCTATTTTTTGAAACAGCTTCAG
>NW_022594809.1:0-1137 GCF_004348235.1 Phoca vitulina
TATTTTGATGGGGATTGCATTGAATGTGTAGATTGCTCTAGGTAGCATTGACATCTTCACAATATTTGTTCTTCCAATCCATGAGCATGGAACGTTTTTCCATTTCTTTGTGTCTTCCTCAATTTCTTTCATGAGTATTTTATAGTTTTCTGAGTACAGATCCTTTGCCTCTTTGGTTAGATTTATTCCTAGATATCTTATGATTTTGGGTGCAATTGTAAATGGGATCGACTCCTTAATTTCTCTTTCTTCTGTCTTGTTGTTGGTGTATAGGAATGCCACTGATTTCTGTGCATTGATTTTATATCCTGCCACTTTACTGAATTCCTGTATGAGTTCTAGCAGTTTTGGGGTGGAGTCTTTTGGGTTTTCCACATAAAGTATCATATCATCTGCCAAGAGTGAGAGTTTGACTTCTTCTTTGCCGATTTGGATGCCTTTTGTTTCTTTTTGTTGTCTGATTACTGTGGCTAGGACTTCTAATACTATGTTGAATAGCAGTGGTGATAGTGGACATCCCTGCCGCATTCCTGACCTTAGGGGGAAAGTTCTCAGTTTTTCCCCATTGAGAATGATATTCGCTGTAGGTTTTTCATAGATGGCTTTTATGATATTGAGGTATGTACCCTCTATCCCTATACTCTGAAGAGTTTTGATCAAGAAAGGATGCTGTACTTTGTCAAATGCTTTTTCTGCATCTATTGACAGGATCATATAGTTCTTGTTCTTTCTTTTGTTAATGTATTGTATCACGTTGATTGATTTGCGGTTGTTGAACCAACCTTGCAGCCCAGGGATAAATCCTACTTGGTCATGGTGAACAATCCTTTTAATGTACTGTTGGATCCTATTGGCTAGTATTTTGGTGAGAATTTTTGCATCCATGTTCATCAGGGATATTGGTCTGTAATTCTCCTTTTTGGTGGGGTCTTTGTCTGGTTTTCGGATCAAGGTAATGGTGGCCTCATAAAATGAGTTTGGAAGTTTTCCTTCCATTTCTATTTTTTGGAACAGTTTCAGGAGAATGGGTATTAATTCTTTTTGAAATGTTTGGTAGAATTCTCCTGGGAAGCCATCTGGCCCTGGGCATTTGTTTGTTGGGAGATTTTTGATGACTGCTTCAATTTCCTTAGTGGT
>NW_022594810.1:0-1137 GCF_004348235.1 Phoca vitulina
ATAAACAAATGTGTAAATTGTTTGGGAATATGACTCTAGAAGCGAATGGTCTGGTGTTTAAGAGCATGAACCATAAAATCAGACAGATCTGGGTTGAATCCTGATTCAGCTACACAACCAATTTTCCTTTGAGCCCTACCCTACTCTACCCTTCCTTAATTAGCAAGTTTAGTTTTTAAAAAGATTTATTTATTCATTTGAGAGAGAGAGCGAGCGAGCACATGAGAGCTGGGGAGAGGGGTAGAGGGAGAGAATCTTTAAGCAGATTCTGTGCTGAGCCTGGAACCCAACATGTGGCTGGACCCCAGGGCCTTGAGATCACGACCTGAGCTGAAAACAAGAGTCAGCTGCCCAAATGACTGAGCCACCCAGGCACCCCCCCTAATTAGTAAGTTTAAAGAGCAACTTCACTAGGGCTCCTGGGTGGCTCAGTCGGTTGCATCTGGTTCTTGATTTTGGCTCAGGTCATGATCTCAGGGTAATGAGATCAAGCCCTCAGTGTGGAGCTTGCTTCGGATTCTCTCTCTCCCTCTCCCTCTGCCTCTCCCCTGCTCACACTCTCTGTCTCTCTCAAAAAGAAAAAAAAAAAAAGGAAAAAGAAAAAAGAAAAACTTCACTGAATCAGGGGATGTAATATAAATTATGGTGACCTGCATATAAAACCTGGCACCAAATTTAGCCTTTTGGGAACATGTGTATATGAAGATATGTATTACCATCTGCACCAGAAGCCCATGCAGCAGCCGACAACTCTGACAGGAGTGGCTCTGAAGGTGGGTGAGGATTCACATTTCAAGAGGTCCTTGGAGTTGTTGCTGAATGAACTTTGTAAATCTTAATTTGGTCTCGTGGTTTTCAGTAAGATAAGAGCATTTCTCTCCTACCTCCATTTCAGCGTTTGTTGAGTGCTGCATCCTTGGCAATGTCTTAGGTATGCTGCGAACGTTGTTGTTTTGGTCTTCTTCGGAGCAACCCTGTGTGGTTGTCACTGATCCCTGGTGCTGCCCCGGTGAGGGGACTGAAGGTCAGAGAGGTTCAATGATATGTCTGAGGCATCTGGTCATAGATTGTGAATCTGAATTTGATCCCAGGTCTGACACCAAATCTGTTCTACTTGCTATCACCAGCTGTTCTTCT
>NW_022594811.1:0-602 GCF_004348235.1 Phoca vitulina
GTACACTGTTCTTTCTTCCAGTTGGAACGCTTGCGATTAGATTTCCTTGCAAAAGTAGGGCCGCAGTGCTAGCTAAAACAAACTCATGGGGAGTCTTCTCCTGCCTTTTGCTGGGGCCTGAGTCGCACTCGTAAAAAGCTTTGTACTCCCTTGCAGTGCTCGCAACCACGCACACAACAAAATGCTTCCACCCTCAGGAGCGGCTGTTTTCAATGAAGCACAGATTCTCTACCGAGTTTTTCCTTCGAGATAGGTGCCTGAATTTTAGCCTGCACGGTCCGCGGGGGCAACGCTAATAGCCCCATAATCATGATTTGATTTGTGAGCTGCCATTTGTACGGGCCTGTCTCTACCCCGATTTTACGAAATGGAACCAGTCCCGTGGCTCTCACCCACTCTACACCCTAAACTGATTCCTCCCACAGAGAGGTCGTCGGCAGCTAAAACACTGTTTCTGTACACTGTTGTTTGTTCGAGTTAGAACCCTACCGATTAGATTTCATTGCAAAAGAAGGGCCGCAGTGCATGCTAGGACAAACACACCGGGAGTCTTGTCCTGCCCTTTGGTGGGGCCTGAGTCTCCCTCGTAAGAGCTTTAGACT
>NW_022594811.1:702-1137 GCF_004348235.1 Phoca vitulina
GTACACTGTTCTTTCTTCCAGTTGGAACGCTTGCGATTAGATTTCCTTGCAAAAGTAGGGCCGCAGTGCTAGCTAAAACAAACTCATGGGGAGTCTTCTCCTGCCTTTTGCTGGGGCCTGAGTCGCACTCGTAAAAAGCTTTGTACTCCCTTGCAGTGCTCGCAACCACGCACACAACAAAATGCTTCCACCCTCAGGAGCGGCTGTTTTCAATGAAGCACAGATTCTCTACCGAGTTTTTCCTTCGAGATAGGTGCCTGAATTTTAGCCTGCACGGTCCGCGGGGGCAACGCTAATAGCCCCATAATCATGATTTGATTTGTGAGCTGCCATTTGTACGGGCCTGTCTCTACCCCGATTTTACGAAATGGAACCAGTCCCGTGGCTCTCACCCACTCTACACCCTAAACTGATTCCTCCCACAGAGAGGTCGTC
>NW_022594812.1:0-1137 GCF_004348235.1 Phoca vitulina
ATAAACAAATGTGTAAATTGTTTGGGAATATGACTCTAGAAGCGAATGGTCTGGTGTTTAAGAGCATGAACCATAAAATCAGACAGATCTGGGTTGAATCCTGATTCAGCTACACAACCAATTTTCCTTTGAGCCCTACCCTACTCTACCCTTCCTTAATTAGCAAGTTTAGTTTTTAAAAAGATTTATTTATTCATTTGAGAGAGAGAGCGAGCGAGCACATGAGAGCTGGGGAGAGGGGTAGAGGGAGAGAATCTTTAAGCAGATTCTGTGCTGAGCCTGGAACCCAACATGTGGCTGGACCCCAGGGCCTTGAGATCACGACCTGAGCTGAAAACAAGAGTCAGCTGCCCAAATGACTGAGCCACCCAGGCACCCCCCCTAATTAGTAAGTTTAAAGAGCAACTTCACTAGGGCTCCTGGGTGGCTCAGTCGGTTGCATCTGGTTCTTGATTTTGGCTCAGGTCATGATCTCAGGGTAATGAGATCAAGCCCTCAGTGTGGAGCTTGCTTCGGATTCTCTCTCTCCCTCTCCCTCTGCCTCTCCCCTGCTCACACTCTCTGTCTCTCTCAAAAAAAGAAAAAAAAAAAGGAAAAAAAAAAAGAAAAACTTCACTGAATCAGGGGATGTAATATAAATTATGGTGACCTGCATATAAAACCTGGCACCAAATTTAGCCTTTTGGGAACATGTGTATATGAAGATATGTATTACCATCTGCACCAGAAGCCCATGCAGCAGCTGACAACTCTGACAGGAGTGGCTCTGAAGGTGGATGAGGATTCACATTTCAAGAGGTCCTTGGAGTTGTTGCTGAATGAACTTTGTAAATCTTAATTTGGTCTCGTGGTTTTCAGTAAGATAAGAGCATTTCTCTCCTACCTCCATTTCAGCGTTTGTTGAGTGCTGCATCCTTGGCAATGTCTTAGGTATGCTGCGAACGTTGTTGTTTTGGTCTTCTTTGGAGCAACCCTGTGTGGTTGTCACTGATCCCTGGTGCTGCCCCGGTGAGGGGACTGAAGGTCAGAGAGGTTCAATGACATGTCTGAGGCATCTGGGTCATAGATTGTGAATCTGAATTTGATCCCAGGTCTGACACCAAATCTGTTCTACTTGCTATCACCAGCTGTTCTTCT